>NC_044502.1:40900021-40980021 GCF_902362185.1 Chanos chanos
ACTCTCTCTTTGACAGGCTTAATGTTAACCTCTCTCCAGGTGGCCTGGGTTTTCTCTCTCTGGTCCAGGTAGTAGCCGCGGACAGGGTCTCCCCCATGGTCCGCAGGGGCTCTCCAGCCAATCACCATCTCACTGCCCGTGCAGTGCAGCAGGCCGATGGCCCTGGGAGGAGACGGAACACCTGCCGAGCCACAGAGGAGGTACAGAGTCTGAAGCGAAGGTGTTGACATGATGGATTTCAAGTGGATGCTTTCTTCCCAAAGTTAATTGGGCTATTAGCAAGATGATCTTTCGTTTCGCTTTCCTGATGCAGCAGTAGCACCACAAGGTCCGCTAACTCTCCTCAGTGCACTACCCTGTGTCTAATTAATCAAACGAGCAATGTTGTTTTAAACTGAGAATACTTTCCACTTTGGAGGCCAGTCTAAGTGATTTTCAATTTAAATAATGAACTTAACTGGTAAATCAATGTAGTGCCGGGGTATTACAAATGAAAAAGAATCGCAGACTTTTGCAAGTTCCTTTTTTTTCTTTTTTTTTTTCCCACTGAAACATCACTCTCATTCTTCCAGGTACATTTGCCTTTACGGCGGTGCTGTAAACTGCGACTGCTGTTCTGGAAAATTCTCTCTGGCTTTCTAATGAGACTGCAGTGAGTTACGCATAGATGACAGACAGCGAAGCTGGTGCAGTCAGAGTCCATTTACGCTTTGATACGTTTCGAGACGTGACGATCTCCGCGCTAAAGGGACAAAACGTCAGCTTGATCCTACATCAGTGTATTTGTAAATTAGACCAGTGTGACTGACAGCCAAAATGAGCCGCCATTACCAGGAAAGCGAGCTACGGAATACATATTATCTGACAGGCTTTCACAAATCAAAACTGTGCCAGGCTTTTTGGGGGGGGGGGGGGGGGAAGGGGGGGGTCAGTGGATTCTATTTCAGAATTTCAATATGAAGCAAAAGCCTTTTTGTTGGTCATGAGGTAGGCTATTACGAACAAGAACTATTGTATCTGCCTGTCATTTTCTTGGCCTGAATCACCAGTAATATATTATATTTGGAGGAGGGTGTGCTTCTGGCCTACACTGTTCCTTGCCTCACTTTATTGAGGCCAAAAGGACATCAAGATTTAGATCCCAAACAAAGAGGGTTTTTTTTCCCTCTATAGCCATGCCTTTAGCTTCAGCAAAACAATTTTTACCTCTCGCCAAAAAAAAACCCCAATAAAGTAACCTGTTACTGCTCAAGATGTCTATCGCCAGTGCTTCAATAAATAAATGCTGATGTTAAACTAAACCCAGACAGAGTTATTGGTGATTTTTACTGGTTCCCTAAGCTATAAAACTGCTTTTGTTGTGGTGTCAGTTTTTGCTCTTACGTATGGCTGCTTTGACTAGGACTGGAGCAGACTCATCAGAATATTGACTGTTCCCGGCTCTGCCTACAGACTTCACCCGAAACACGTATTCCTTATTAGTGCACAGACCGTGCACTGTGAACCTGAGGAGAGGATAGATAGAGAGTCACACTATAGGAATGTCTGCCAGGATGCTGCAAATACACAAAACCTTTCATAGTTATTCGTTCAGAGAAAGGTATGTATGTATGTATGTATGTATGTATACATTTATTTTTTGCTGCAGACCAAAGTGAACTTAAGTGTTTCCGTAGCCCACTCCATAGCTGACACCTCATATTCACAGAGGAGCATATGACTGTTTAGAAAATGAGCCAGTTGATTATGATTATATTTACTCATGGTTTAATCAGTGTGTTGTCATTGATGAAATGGAGTATTGGAAATAACCTGGTGTTGGCCGTGGGTTTGTTATTCACAGTGTTCCACACATTTGATCCAACTTCACTGTAGTAGAGATAGTATCCCAAAATGCCTTGGTTGTCCTTGGGCTCCTTCCATTGCAGCAGGACAGATGTGTTTGTGTCCCGGATGGCTTGCACACTATGACCTGGGGCAGGTGGTGCTACAGCCCACACACACAGTTACATGCACACACACACACACACACACACACACACACACACACACCATCACAGCTGTTTGCCTTGAATCAAAAACAGCAATAGCAATCAGCAAGAAAATTATGTATGTATTTTACTCGCTCACTCACTCTTCACTCGCTCACTAACTCATTCACACACTCACTCACTCACTCACTCACTCACTCACTCACTCACTCACTCACTCACTCAATCTTTACTCGCTCACTAACTCATTCACTCACTAACTCACTCACTCACTCACTCACTCACTCACTCACTCACTCATTCACTCTCTCACTCACTGTTCACTCACTCACTCACTCCCTTGCCCATTCCAGAACGTACTTTGAGGCTTTCCGAGTGAGACTGGTTGACTAGGCTCAGAGGAGTCACTGACCCCATACTTGTTGACAGAGCGCACACGGAAACAGTAAGATTCTCCTTTCTGTAGGTCAAATGCACAAAACCTGGGGGAGCGGATGGTCATGTCCAGACTGGCTAGATGCCAGCTCTCCTTCCCAGCAATGGACTGGAAACACAACCAATAACCAATCAAATCCATCAGTTTATACACTGAAATGGGCTACTGGCATGTTCTTAACTGTCAACCAATGCAGCAATGTGTTTGTAAGGAAAATATATCAGTCAGACTGCAGAGGCAAACACGTATAAATAACACACGCTCACAAACAGATAGGCCATTTCCTCTTGTGTTGTCTACCTCTTAATTGCATACTCTTTCATTTCCTTCTCCTCCACTCTCATCTGTTTTTTTTCTCTTATTTATTCTTTTCTTTTGTCTAAGGCTTTTGCTGCCCTTTTAAATGCTGCTCTCTCTTTTTTAATATAAATTACATTTAAATAAAACAGGACACTGTTATGAAGATAATCTATTATATAAAGCTTGCCTGGGGTAAAGGGAAATTTGAAATTTTTTAATATATATTCCTGAAATGAACGCAAAATCAAGACCTGTAATTTCAGAACCTTCAGATGGATTGGACGGTTTTATTACAGCAATATGTATAAAAGTCCAATAAAAATTCCCTGTCCTGTGGCAATGCACAGGTTGCCTGCTCAGTACTGGAGCTTTATTCTTGCATGTTCTTTCTGCTCTTGGCTGATATCAGAAAACTCCTTTTAAAAGCAGATGCAAATGTCTCTTTAAATGAAAAAAAAAAAAAACCCAAAACAAAATAAAATTACATTGTGCATCTAAACTTCTAGTAATAATAATAATATTAATAATAACAGCCTGCAAACTTCAGACAGAAGAGAAGTAAAATGTTTTGTTTTTGAAGAATTTTTTGTTTTGTTTCACTGAAACGTACTTGTAATATGGCAGAAAATCACATACTAAAATGTACTGTAATCACAGAATAAAACAAACTTACAGCCCAAGTCACAGCCCAAGAATTTACAGCCCAAGTCAGAAACTTAAACCAAGGCCGTGTATTACAGATTCACTACTCCAAGAAAACCCTTTCAAGTTCACAGCAAGATTGACTTACACTGCCCGACCAAAACCAATGCCACAAATGAGCTACTTCAAGGCTGTTCTTCCTCTTAATGAGCCAACCAATTCTAACCTTAACTACCGCCAATGATATAAGCCACTGTGTTTTGCCCTGATGTCTTTCATTAGTGAGGGGGTCAAAGTGTCCTGTTAACTATACCCACTGGCTTGCTCTGGAAAGAAAAACAGTGTAGCTGACTGAAGAGAATCATCTGAGAGCACAGACTACAAAAGGAATAGACCTGAGTTCATTTGGATAGTGTGTTAATGAGTGTGTTGGTGAAGAGAGAGAGACAGAGAGAGAGAGTGTTGAGTCGGGTTTCAAACTCACACGCTCCACATAGAAGGTAAGGGGTTCTCTGCCGCGTGGTTCTGGCTCGGTCCAGCTCAGCACAGCGTAGGTGTCGCTCAGTTCACACACATGTACATCAGTAGGGGGGAACGGCACCCGAATCTGACCTGGAATGACAGGATGGAGAGAAATTAGAGCTAGGGAAATGTAGCATCTATGGACAGTTTGCGGTTTCTTGTATCATATTCCTAGGTGCAGTGATGCATTCAGAGAGAGAGAGAGAGAGAGAGAGAGAGAGAGACAGAGAGAGAGAGAGACAGAGAGAGAGAGAGAGAGAGAGACAGAGACAGAGAGAGAGAGAGAGAGAGACAGAGAGAGAGACAGCGAGAGAGAGACAGAGACAGAGAGAGAGAGAGAGAGAGAGAGAGAGAGAGAGAGAGAGAGAGAGACAGAAACAGAGAGAGAGACAGAGACAGAGACAGAGAGAGAGAGAGAGAGAGAGAGACAGAGACAGAGACAGAGACAGAGACAGAGACAGAGAGAGAGAGAGAGAGAAAGAATACAAAGAAGAAAGAGGCAGGGAGCATGGTGGTAATGCTGGTGTGTGAATGGCGTGAACATGCAGTGAAGTGAGGAGGCCACTCTAGGTTGGTCTCTCAGTCTCTGGTGTTTCCAGAGCACTCAGAGAAACAGCACTGCCATTTCCCAGAACACCAGGGCGCATGAGCCACCCTGAAAAATTGGAGGCAATTTCTGACACCATACAGATCTGCTGATATTAGGCCTTTTCCTGGGCTATTTGTGTCCAAGTACTATTTACCTGTGTGGTTGTTTTAGAAAACCAAAACTAAGGGAAAAGTATAGCCATCATATCACCACCAAGTCTTATGTAAACCTCCCCCCCCCCACACACAAACACCTTTAGTGACACAAAAAATGTATTTCCATGAATATAGTACAGTAAAAATAATTATTCACAGATCACGGTAATGGTGTTTTTCTTACCTTCCAATTCATCTTTGGTGATTTGAATTTCTCTCCCTCTGTCAACCTTGACAACTGAAAGAACAGGATGAGAGAGTGAGGAAAAAGAAAAATGCAGGTCCAGAATTACAAAATGTGTAAGAGAGAGAGAGAGAGAGAGAGAGAGAGAGAATGAGTGAAAGAGAGAGAGATGGCCTTGAGACTAGTCCATTGTCAGAATCTCTAATCATTTCAAAGTCTATGGTTTGCTGTGATCAGAAAAATTCTCTCATCATGATAAGTGTGAACAACCTACACAAGGGCATGAAGTGCTAGTAAGGCAAATGCGTCTTGAACATTTTTACCCCTGCTGTCGAGAAATAAGCGTAGCGAACAGAACCCCTCTCCAATAAGTGCGTCTGTCTGCGTGTTACCGACGTCTTTCTCAGACAAAGATTATGCCTAGTCTCTTGCTAAATTGCATTCTCAGCGGGCTCTCTCCATTTCTACATTTGTTCTCTAAACCCAGTTCAGTCCAGGACTGGTTTGCGTCTTTGTCATGAAAAACCGGCTCGTGCCAAAAGCTTCAGTCTCACCCATGGTCCTGCTGGGTTCCGTCGGGTCAGAGGTGAGCACGGGATCCGTGGCCTTGGACGGGCGACCGATGCCCGCTTGATTCACCGCGCACACTCTGAACTGATAGAAGGTGTTTTCTTTCAGAGCCGTTACGGGATATTGGCAAATCTTCTGAATGGTGTTGTTACAGCGCACCCACTCCCCTACGCCAATCTCACATCTGCAGGAGCAAATAACACGACAGGTTATAGACAGCATCAGCATCAACCAAACTAAAAAACACTAAACAAGAGGAGAGGAGGACACTCAGCACTCTTCCTCTGAGAAGGCAGATTGCTCTTGGAGGAAAATTGTTTTTTTTTTTTTGTTTTTTTTTTGTAGCACAATGACTCAGTTGTGGTAAACCGAGCTCTCTTACATGAGATTGTCCCTTTTATTGTCCCTTCAGCATAACAAATCTCTAAATCAGCAATCAATAGGAAAATCACGAAGACAACAGTTACGAAAAAAACAAACAAACAAACAAACAAAAAAAAAAACAAAACAGTAATGCATAAAAAAAGCCATACAACTAGCAAATAGCCCTCAATTACCTGGCCTTGTAAACAATGTACAAAGGAAAGAAGAAATCATAAAGGAGAACTTTCTGAGTGTGTTATGTTGTTGCTAGGAGACAGGAGAAGGGCAGGCTAGGTGCTCTCTGTCTCTCTCTCTCTCTCTCTCACTATGGTGATGTCTTTTATCTGAAAGTTTTACGCTGCAGCAGTTATAGGACAATCAGACACAAATCTATTAAAAATTTACATCAAAGTTTCTTTGGTTTCCAAAAACAACGGAAAAAGATGCTGCTGTGATTCGATGGCTAAGTGAAACTTTCACACAGTGAACAACACCTCAGTCCACCGACAGTCATTGTGATACAATGATAAAAGAGTAAGACAGAAAGCACGGTAAAAAAATAAAAGACAGTTAGTTGATGGTGATAGGTGCAGGAGAGCTGACCATGCCATTTAGTTTACCTCTCTATGAAGTAGCCTTGCACTTGGCTAGCTCCATCTGCACTGGGTGGTTCCCAGCTAAGAAAGACATAGTCCTTATTTACATCAGAGCATAGCACATGCAGAGGAGAACCAGGGCCCCCTAACACAGCGGCCGACCCATCTGAGATCAAACCAGAGAGAGAGAGAGAGAGAGAGAGAGAGAGGGAGAGAGAGAGAGAGAGAGAGAGAGAGAGAGGGAGAGAGAGAGAGAGTGAGAGCGAGAGAGAGGGGGGGAGAGAGAGAGAGGGGGGGGGAGAGAGAGAGAGAGAGAGAGTATTAGACAGAGCTCCTTGACTGACAGAGCATTTAATGAAAGCAGTTCCTTGAGTAGTTGAGTGGCCTATTGTCTCTCTAAATGCAGCAGACCCAAAAAGCTGACTTGTAAGGTTTGATTGATGTTAAACAACAATGGATAAGAAAACCCGAAGACAAAGTCCTTCAAAAATGAAGAGCAGTCCTAATCTCCAAGCTCAGGCATGTCTCCTTTACTTAAACGATTTCAAACGCAAATAACACCACTGAGATTAGAAAAAAAAGAAAAGTCACCAATGTCAGGCCTAGCCTGGCTCACTAATTTCTACAAGCTGCAGATATGGGAGTCCTTTTCCTTCAGAGAGACAGAAAAGTCAATGCTCACAGCCTGAGTGATGGTAAAAGCTCATTCATGGCAGAGAGATCAGGCTTTCTGTTTTAGTCCACAGGGAAAGTACTTTTTTACAGGACTTCTGGAAGTGACTGGAGGTAGTAATAACTTGTCTAAAAATAACGTGTTTCACCAACCTAAAGCCACATACATACAGGCAATCCAGAGATACGCCGCAAGAGCCAGAACCGTGAACACGTTTGATCATGTCTTGCCAAGAGTCCAAATGAAATAAAACCAAGTTGAATTATAATCATAGAAACATATACGCATAGGAAAGAGGCAATCCTAGATGATATGTGAGATTTAAGCTGGCTGTTTTTTTTTTTTTTTTTTTTTTTTAGATTGTGAGGTTCATATTAATGACGCACATTAATGACTGGTGGTGTGGAGGTTAGAGAACCGGGCTTGTGACCGGAGGGGTTGCCAGTTTGACTCCTGGAACTGACATCCACAGCTGTGCGCCCTTGGGCAAAGCACTTAACCCCAATGCAAGGAATGCTGCTCCTGCATCTGGTGTGCGTTCACTACTGGTGTGTTGGATGGGTTAAATGCAGAGGACAAAGTCACCGTTCACAGTGTGTGTGTGTGTGTAATCACAGAGATTTACATCTATATGCATACTGAGTTACAATTAATATGCATTTTTGCCCTGTCCACAGGGCGGCATACTAAAGAATCTGTAACACTTGCAGTAAGTAATAAACAATAAACTAACACGTCTTATCATGTGATATTTGGAAATGAATGAAACGGCGTTAGGCTCACCTCTGACATAGATGTAAGCACTGTGCTCAGTTACCCCATCCCAGGTCCTGAGGCGAACTGAATAAACCCCCTCGTGCTCCTTATGCACCCCTCTCAGAGTCAGGGAGGTGGAGCGGAGCGCCGTCTGAACCTCCACACGGCTAGACTGCCTCAGCTGCACCCCTAAGCATGTGACAAAGGTGAGGGAGTCACTAACGTGACACGCCAGAACTGACTAATCAGAGAGATTTATTCGACAAAGGGGACGGAATCACTCATATATCACACCAATCAGAGAGATGACTTGGGACTTAGTAAGTTAACTGAGAAAGTAAGTTGGCAAACGGATAGAATGAAAGTTAAGATGGGAATACTAACCAAACAAACAAACAAAAAAACCAACGAATAAATACATAATTTCAGCCAAAGTCAAGAGTATATATAAAGAGAAATAAATGACAAGAAATGATTAGAAACAGGAGAAACAGTTTCACGTCCATATACAATTACATCTCATCAAGACCTTGACTTGCACAGGCTGTCTCTCCCCAAACTCACCATCTCTGAACCAGGACACATCCTGCTGGAACGGCAGCAGTTCAGAGGTGAAGCTACAGCGTAGGGTGAGAGCCTGTCCTTCCTTCACGAACGTTGGAGGAAAGACAGAATCAAACTGAGCGTCATGTTCCAGAGCGGGAACTAGAGAAGAAGGAGGAGAAGAGAAAGAAGAAACAGACATGAGAAACACTGAAAAAAAAAAATGATTTAGTTGAATGGGAATTCATATTCTGAATATCCTTTCTTATTTATTATATAACGTCATTGTGGCACTGGATTGATTTCAAATAGGATTTCCCGTAATGGCATTAAAATTTAATTTCATATCATTTCTGAAGAGAGGGTAAAACGATTCTTCTCTCGTTCTTCCTTTCTTTCTTTTTTTAAAACAATTTTTTTTTGGAACATTTTGCTTTTGTGAGCCGCAGACATTGGAAACGAACAATGTAAGAAGGATTTTGAACATGAAAACCGTACAGGCAGGCTAAATCACTCGAGTGATGGAAAAAGTTCTTTCTTCCATTTTTCAAAGGAACTTCCCCCAGACTTCTACTCCACGAATTGTAGCCTTTCAACCACCTCGAGGATGAGAACAAATATTTGAGTAACGAGACTAATGCCACCAAGAACAGAAGCACAGGAGGACATGACAATTGTGAAAAGGCACGCTTCTCGAGAAAAAAGAAAAACTATTTGTTTAGCTACCCTCCCTGTTGACAGATGAAAAAATTGCAGAAAGATAGGACCGAAAAATCGGGTTGGCTTCAACAGCTCCTGAACCGCTATTCTCACAAACTGATGAATGAAGCATTCCTATATTTAATAATATTCTCCCTCATCACAGATAAAGCCAAATGAGAATTCAAATTAGCCTAACACCAAACTGTAATAACAAATTGATTGTGTTGGGTGTTAATGATGAAGGTCATGATGTATTGGTTGCAATAGCAATGTTTTATTATTTGGTAAATGACCTAGGAGGAGAAGAAGAAGAAGAAAAAAATGTAATATATTCTTGTAGCTCCATGTTGGGATAATGAAATAACACCCTTGATGCAAATATCATTTTGTAATCCACGGCACATTAGCTCTGCAAGAAGACATGTACTGATAAGGTAACATGAGGCACTGATTAGTGCAGCAGTCAGAGACTCCAATAGATTTTATTCAGTGAGACTTATTAAATGATTCTGTGGGAATCCAAATAGCTTCTGGCATTCCACATAACTTCATTTCCCAAAAGCTAATTCACATTAGTTGGCATACAGCGGTCTGATTCCTTATTCTTAAGTTATTCCTCTGCTTCCACTTCTCTCTCTCTCTCTGGCCTCTCTCCGCAGGATATCAAAGTCAGAGACAGACGGTCTCAATGTAAGGATTCAAAAAGCTTTGAGCTGGAGTGAATGTTTTGCTTTCAATTTATGATGAAATATACATGACTCTAATGTCTGGATCACTGTGATTCATACACGTGTGTTAGCTCACACATACACACAGAGACTCACAGACACACACATACCAACACACACACACACACACACACACACACACACACACACGCACAAACAAACAGACTGACAGACACAAACACACACAGACAAACACACACACACACACACACACACACACACACACACACACACACACACATACATACATACAAAGAAACAAACAAACAAAGACACAGACACACACACATACACACACACTCTCTCTCTCTCTCTCTCTCTCTCTCTCTCTCTCTCTCCTGCCACCTTAGGTCCACACTGGAGGCTTGTTTCCCATCCCTCTACCCCCCCATCTGTTTTCTGCTTTGCACAAGTTTTGTGGGATGAAAAAAAATGAGCAGTGTCACAATCTTCAAAGCACCAAAGCCTCTTGGCCTCACCAGAGGAAAGAGAGCAAACTTCAAAAGGCAGCGGAAAATAAGACAGGACATTTTTCATCAGGAGATGCAGCGGCACTTACTCGGAGTCCAGGAACGGTCCAATCCAGCGTCGGCTCCTTGATATGCTAAATTGACGTTTGGTGTGGAAGAGGAAAAGAGAAAAGACATTTACGTCTCTGTGCAAGCATCTTACTGCAAGTCACATCAAATATTCCCTTTCACCTGTTTTTAACAATTGAAGAACAGGCCGTGAAATATGGATGTCGGAGGGGTTTGGGCCTCGGAGAGTCTCATTATGACTCGCTGTCTAACCAAACTCTGAAGTCTGCTCTGGTTTAAGGGCAGGCTCGCACAGGTCATCGCTACGCTGAAGAAACTGACGTAACCGCCAGCACTTAAAAACAAACCTCGTGAAATTTTTATATTGAGCGAACAATGATTTAAGTGGAAAACCTGGTAATCGAAACCCACATGGCCATCTTGGGAAACCAAACCAGTGACTCGTTTTCTCAGTGAAACCGATTATCCTGACCTGCTCCTATCATTTATTCACCTCGTTCGTTGTGTTATGGTTAAAGATTCATGGTTTAGTTACAGCCGAAATTTTACAATGGGATGGATTTAGACCAAATAAAATAAACACCACCACTACTACTACTACTACTTAATAATACTGACAATACTGATACTAGTACTAAAACTCCTAATAATGATGCACACTCTGTCCATACCAACTATTTCCATCTGATTTTGAAAATGAGGAGAAATATTGGCAGAAAAAAACACTCACAGTTCACTACCAGTGTGGCATAAGTTGTAGCCTCCCCCAAAGGGCTCTTTGCTACAGCCATGTACTCTCCAGCATCCTCCTTCGAGCACCTGGAGATAGGATCAGGTGGTCACTGCATGATTACGCTCAACTCTGTGTGTGTGTGTGTGTGTGTGTGAGTGTGTGTGCATGCAGTTCAGCTAACTGTACTACCACACACAGGTGTCATAGCCCTGAAATTTCCTGAGATGCTGTTTGTCCCTTTTCCATTCAAAAAATATAATTTAAAGGAAAGGCCTATATGGTGAGTCAGATGTTCTGGAAATGTTCAAATAGTAGTATGTATTACATTCCTGTGTGATTGTACTCTGTCAGAAAACTCCGGCGATGTCTATATCAGCGTACGGAGAAACGTCATAGGCTTTTTCCTTGATCTAATCTCCAGTTAATCTTTTCACCTTCTGATCTCCAAGGAGGTTAGTCCATGCGTCTGCAACAACTTGTAGTTCCAGGGTTGGTGAGAGGTACTCAGGGGAACCCCGTTCTTGTACCTGTCAGAAAAGGGGTGAGGTACATCGTCAGACTGCTGTCTCTTTTGAACTGAGATCTTTTGAAAGAAGAAGGAAGTTTTTTTTTTTTTTTTTTTTTTACCAGGTGATGTGAGGAGTTGGACAGCCCTGGACAGTACAGGACAGTTTGACCTTCATTCCCTCCCACACAGTATGTGGACGCAGTGGAATGGGGAAATCTGGGCCTTTCAAGCTCAGATCCTCCAAGTACTTCTTATGGGCTGTGGCCTTCTTCTGTGCCTAAAGTTAAAGATGGTACAGGCACCACATCAGACCTGGGACCTTAATTTCTCAGACAGTGACCTCATTTTACAGCATAAGGGAAAGCACCTGTAAGATGATCTTTGTTTTGTATTACTTCAAACATTCAGAAATTTAGAAACCATAGTAGAAAAAGACACAAAGGAGTCATACAAGAGTGCTGAGATAGGGCCATATAAATCAACTAGTTCAACTGTATTTTCACTCATTCATTTTCATTCATTCATTTTCATTCATCTTCGCTTATCCTGATTAGGGCTGCGGAGGGCGAGACAGGTCACCCTGGACAGGTCACCAGTCCATCGCAGGGATATTTTCACTCAGATCTGCCTAAGATTTATAGTCATGGATTTCCACAAAGGGATTACAAGCCTATTTAATTTAAATGATCAGTATCAGAAGCAGTTCCGCTAACATTGAGCTAACATTCACCAACTGTTCCTAAGAAGAAATTCGTTCTTAAAATCCACTTATGCAGTTTTCCGACATTCACCAATGTTTTCATGTTTAGGATTTGTTCTTAGGTAAGAACAGGTAAGCATACTCAAGAGAACATTTGACACGTTTGTGCAAAATAAATGTTTATTGCGTTTTCTTCAATTCTGAAGTTGTATAATATTATAGGATTTAAATTACAATAACATTTATATCATTTATAATATTTTTTACTAATTATTTTCATTATTTTACAAAGCATTTCTGATCTTTTAAAATAAATAAACATTACACTAACACATAATGTAAAACTCCAGAATGTCATTCATATTTATTCATACTTTTGTACAATGAACAGAAAAAGCAATGTAAGAATATAACAGTGGATGTAGACTGTGAAGTCAGCAGTAGTTTTACATACACTACTTATGGGTTATCCTATCTGAACCCCAGACAGGTTGTAAAGCAGGTGTGTGAGAATCAGTCAGTTTTACTTTTACATATAGTCAAATATTGAAATACCTGGACAGAGCAGATGCAGCCATTGTAGCCTTCACTCCTGTCTGCTACTGTACACGCATTACACTGAACCATTAAAGCAGGAGCAGAAGTGATGGCTCAAGCCTCTAGTTGGTTGTTAGAAAAGAACTCAGAATTACGAGAAATAAAATCTGAATTGCGAGAAAAAAAGTCAGAATTGTGAGAAATAAAGTCGGAATTAAGCAAACTTTTTTTTTTTTTTTTTAATGGGGCCGAAATGAGCTTCCATGTGCACACGGCCCTGCACTCTCATGCCCTGTATGGAGAAGGGTCTAACTGCAGACCCGCAGATTACACGAAATGCCCACTTTACTGCACGACACGCCCACTTTGGTACACGACACGCCCCCTGAGATAACTTCTTGGATTAGAATGCGACGTTACAGGCCCCTAACACAAACCCTAACCACAGCCCTAACCGTAACCGTAGTGGGCGTGTCGTGCAGTAGGCATGTCGTGCAGTAGGCGTGTCATGTAGTACTGCAGTTAGACCTACTTGCCTGTATGGAGACTGCTGGGCGTTTACCTATGCTAATTAGAAACAATGGGCATGCGCTTTCAATTTACAAAGACAACGGGACTCATTAAAAGAACCAGTAGGCAATTTGTAGGGGGATGAGGGGGATGCCATCCTCCTTGTCAGCAAAATGACCAAAATGCACCCCCCTTGCTAACCCGCTATCCCCCTATATTCTACGGAGTAGTGTCAGTGACCACTGTGCCACCCCCCCCCCCCCCCCGTTAAAAGATAACAAGTGGCCTACTGATGCAAACAATTCTGTGGTTTAAGAACACATCATGAATCTGATGTAGACTTCTTCTTAGGGTCTTTCTCAAGAACAAATTTAAGAAAAAACTTGGGATGATATAGGGGAATGAGGCCCATTGAGACTAAGAACTCAGCAACTGAGTAAATGCCGACTGAAAAGAAAACACACACACACACACACACACACACGCGTGCACACGCACAGTAATATGAGGAGTGTGGATGGTTTGATTGACAACAGAACAAGGAAAAAGTGTAATTATTATGTTAGTGGCTCAACTAAACCTTGGCCCTTAGGGTGATAGTTAGAGTCGCGTTTGCATTGTATGTGTGACTCACCTCCCTGCGCAGAGCCATGCGATCAACGCGGGTTCGAACCACGTGCTGGTTTCTGATGACCTCAATCTCCACCTTCTCTGCTTCATTGCCAAACAGTGTCCACTTATTCCTTGTTCGGAGCTCCTCATTGGCCATGGTTTCTCTAAGAACCTCCCTGAAATTAGACAGTGAAAACTACAACCTCACATGTTTGCTAATCTAAATTTGGCATTTAAAGTGTTACTCGAAATTTTTGG
Source organism: Chanos chanos (assembly GCF_902362185.1). Classification (NCBI taxonomy): domain Eukaryota; kingdom Metazoa; phylum Chordata; class Actinopteri; order Gonorynchiformes; family Chanidae; genus Chanos; species Chanos chanos. The sequence goes on from NC_044502.1 coordinate 40,914,169, forward strand.
ATGGTGTGAACATGGCGACGCTCCAGTTTTTCAAAAGTTATCAGGGGGTTTTGCCTTCAGTGTACATGCTTCACTAAATTCTTGGAGATTACCCTGTTTGTTTTAATTGCTGAACCTCTTGAAAAGCTTACGGTCTCAAATGCCAGTTCTTTGTGTATGCAGGATTACTCACCAGTTGAACGTAATGAACGTAATTACAGCGAAACAAACAAAAAAAAAAATCATGGGTTTTACTGATCAAAATCCCATTTTAAAAGCTTTTAAGAGATAAAGAAACACTTGATTTGACAAAGCTTGGACTTTTCTCTGAGTGACGTGTGTTCTGTTCCGATCGGAGGAGTAACTGTGTAACATTATGCCTTGTGTCAAGTAAGTGATTTACTTTTGAGGAGGCTAGTGCAGCATGCAAGCTGGAAATTTCAGCTGTCACAGAGCCAGAAGATAGCAAGGCTTGAACAAGGCCTGTCATCCTTAACTGAGAATTCAGAGGTGTTTATATTAAATACACCTGAAATGCACCTGAGAATTTTTTAAAAAGGTGTGTAGATATATTTGGTTCAAATGTCTTTGTGGTTTTTTTTGTTTTGGCTGTGAACCTGAGAACTCTCAAAAGATCTGTGTTTGAGTTAGTTAAATACTAGATGAAAGGACTCCCAAAAACAGGCACACAGTGGCGGCTTATCCACAAATAACTCGGGGAAGTAAAATATTAGATCATAGATTTGCTTGAAGGAGTCTGCTGAGACGTAAGAAGAGGTGGCTTTTTGATGTTTGCCTTACAGGACAGTATGGCACACTTTTTTCCCCCCTTTTTCCTTACAAATACAAATATCTCGCATGATCAAAACGCCTGGTAAGGAAAAGACAAGGAGAAAAATGCTTCTGTAGGTGAGATTCTGGAGTCTCGGTGCCTCTGCGATTCTCAGCCTGGTTTTGATCAGGCATGGTCTGATAGGAGGCTGGTGATCTGATTGAGGAAGACTTTGATTTGATTGGATCTCTCACTCTCTCTCTTTCTCTCTCTCTCTCGTTCTCTCACTTCTCTTGGGGCAAATCCCAGCGGCTTGTTCCCATCACACCCCACACAGACCATCAAGGGCCTATGCCTGCTTTCATCAAAGGTCTCTCCTGTCATCTTCACAGTGGTGCACACACACACACACTTCCTGCTCCTGACACCCTCTCTCTCGCTCTCTCACTTTTCATCACACACACACACACACACACACACACACACTCATACATGTGCATACACATATGCATGCACACTTTCTCTCTCTGTCACGTTCACACATGCATGCACACACGTACATACACATGCACACACATGAACACAGGCTCCCCCTCTCTCTGTCTCGCGCACACACACACACACACACACACACGCACACACACACACACACACCTATACATTCAGAATGTTCATGACCTTTTCATTTCTCGTACAGGGCGTAAGGGAAAAAAGATCAATGGGTAAGTGAGTATGAACAGATCTGTGCGTGCCTGCGTGAAAGGGACATAAAAAGAGAAAGAGAGAGAGAGAAAAAAAAAAGAGACCCGAATAAGGGTCATCAAACACGACTGCATCACGCATGACTCAACAAAAACACAAGCATCCGGAATATTCTCTGACCTTAGTGAGTCCCAGGCGCAGGCGTCTACTCAGCAGGGCTTACAAGGTCCACAAAGGGTTTTACCATTCATCCCCACATCATCCTGATTACACCAAAGCATGATTAACTGTGGGGACATCTTCCCTCTCCTCCTCACTGCTTTCCTGCTCATTCTGCCCTGCTAGTCTCCTCCCTACAGAAAATGCCTCTTTTTCCCCCCCCTGTAACAATACACATCCTCAGGAGGAAGAACGACCTTGTTCTTGTTTGCTCTAAAGAGGATTACCAGCAATCCTGAAAAAATAAACAGCTAGGTTGAGGATTTGAATTACAGAGGAGCGTGTACGGTCTTAGAGCGGAAGATACAGGGTATCGGCAATTCTGTCCTTCCATGCCAAACAGAAAGGAGACGGCTTCAGAGCAGGGAGAGAGGGAGAGAGAAAGAGGGAGAGAGAGAAAGAAAGGGTGCCAGTTAGTGAAATAGGGAGACACCAGCTGTTTCATTCGCTCGTTTTGCATATCCTATTCATCCGTCACTGTTCTCATCTCCCTCATTGTACCCGTCTCTCTGGGCCGCGTCTAACTTAGTCTCCTGTTGCTCTTCCTGTCTCCTTGCCCCTCTTCAATATCCCGTCTACCTTTGTTTTCTTTTTCTTACGTTTTAGATGCCTGTTTCCCAGGCTGTTTTATTCACGCGCCGTCTCGGAATTTGCATTTTATCTCTGCGTAAAGTTTTCGAAAAGAAAAGGAAAGAAAAGTAGACTCTTTATGTCTAACGCATAAATCTGCTGACACAGCTCTGACCTCTCGTCAAAGTTGAATGTAGATGCAAACACGGTGGAACACAGTCACGACAAGGTGCCCCCGACCCTTGGTTTAAAAATGTCTGCTTAGCAAACAGAGACAGGAGATGTGTTGTCCTCTTCGCTTCTTCCTGTGACCTAAAGACTTTTCCTTTGCATTATTTTTAAACATGTGACAAATTCAATGGGACAGCTGGGTCCGAAATTCACGTGCTTCTAAAAAAAGATTCAAAAGTTGCTAAGCTGAAAGGTTCCTGTATCACTACAGCTTAGTGTCTCTCTCTTCTGAATCCAGTCTTACATGTCTTGGCTGTGGGCGGCTGTGGTCTAAAGGTTAGAGAACCAGGCTCGAGACCAGAGGGTTGCTGGTTCAATTCCCAGGACCAGCATCTGCAGCTGTCTGCCCTTGATTGAGCAAGGCGCTTAATCCCAATGCTCCCTGGGTGCAAGGAATGGTGCTTACTGCTCCTGTGTCTGGTGTGTGTGTGTGTGTGTGTGTGTGTGTGTTCACTACTGGTGTGTTGGATGTGTTAAATGCTCACTGTTCACAGTGTGTGTGCCATCATGGAGATTTTATTAACCATTTTTTGTTTGAATGCTTAACTCAGTTGAAAACTCCTTTATTATTGACGGCTTGTGTTTTATTGACCTAAATAACCCTCTTAAATTAGAAAAGGGCGGTTTAAGATTTATACATTTTCAGTATAAAAAGTCAACTCAATCATTATTTCAGTTATTCCCCAGCTCCCTCTACCACCAAAAAATCGACGCTGCATTTTAATATGAACTAGGTGTAGTGTCACTTTTTGGACTCAGCTACAGTACGTGACCAGAGCAGAGAATACTCGACTGCAGAGTGCTGGGAGACAGAGTGTCGCTTTTGGCACGTCCGTGACAGAGGAAACCCAGCTCTGCCCTAACAGGATTCCCAAGAAAACTTCAACGAAAGCCTTAACGCCCAGAGGAGCTCGACCTAAGCGTTTTGTCCCATTGGACGGATAAAAGGGCGTCTAGAGAGCACCTGCGATGTCCGCTTGACCTCTGTGGCTTTTTTTTTTCTCTCATGGAAAAGGAGATGAGTCATAAGCTCCTCTGAAGAGAGCGGAAGCAGAGAAGACAAAAGAAAACAAAAAAAAAAGGAGGCGCATATTGTGAGGAGAGACAGGACTCCATCTGAATCAAATAATGGAAGAGAAGGTAGGATGTGGCATGTGCCAACAAGATACCGCTGTTTTATGAAAGGAGCCAAAGGCAGATGCAGGTCTGTCTGTGCCAGTCTGACAGTGTACTGAGAACAGCACAAAGCACAGAGTGTCCAAGACAACCATGCTGGCCTGTTCTCAGTGAAGAAAACACGGTCTACATTTGCATTATGTTTCTTAGACCGGTCACTGGTGGTGTCCTAGCCTCAGAAGAATCAAAGAAGCACAGTACCAATGCTGTCTCTTTAGTGGCTAATCCTGGTCTCCAGACAAAGTCATCTTTTGTTTTCTGTATACAAGCTTTGGTGTTTTTTTGAGCCATGTAAGACTCATTGATGCTCATATGTTTTCAAAGCTTTAACAGAATGATACCTAAACAATAGCATACATTTACAACACACACACACACAATGCACACACACACACACACACACATATATATATATATATATATATATGTATATATATATAGCTAGATAGATGTACACACACACACACACACACATATTGGTCTTACTGATTTGTTGTATGGCACAGTAGGGGAGAGAAGAGTGTGGAGAAGATTGTTGTCATGGAGAAGTGGAGTGTGTAGTGTTCTGTGAGAGAGTCTGTTTCATTACCATGTTCTGTGGCGCGAAAACTTTGGCGTGGTCAGGATCTCCTTGACAGACATGATGTCGCCGGGGATGATGGGATAGAATTCGGAGTAGGAAGCTTCCTCGTCGCTGCCATGGCCGAGACATACACACACACCATACAAAAAACAAACAAAGAAACAAACAAAGACAAAAACAGAGTGCATGAGTAAGCACAGAAACATCTGAAACCTGCTCCGTCACACAGACACGCGATCATGGTTAAAAGATGATGCTGAACTGTAAGGACTGAAAATCAACACCACAGGACATCAGTCATTCATCTGTGTGGTGGAGCTGAGGTAGTGCTCCAACTGATCAAGCCTCTGTCACTAACATGAGACACGATTCTCTGTCCAGTGGGGGGAGCTGTCTGTTCAAATGGAGTTACATCTACGTGAAGGTTTGAAAGTAAGTTTGAGAGAGACAGATGTACAGAGAGAGAGAGGGAGGGTGAGAGAGAGAGAGAGAGAGAGAGAGAGAGAGAGAGAGAGAGGGAGAGAGAGTGAGAATTACTGACTGGGACCTTCAGTCTATCATAGGATGTCATTTTTGACAGTCTCACTGATAACTTCAGACTGTTTTCCCTGACAACTTGGATATTTATAGTGCAGCTGCCATCTTTAAAACAGGAGGTATTCTATTCTATTCTATTCTATTCTATTCTATTCTATTCTATTCTATTCTAGTTATACTGAGGCTGCTATAGTTTAGTCTTGTCCTACTATATTATAATCTAATCTCGACAAGAGAAGGCCTAATCCAGTTATAACACTGTTATTATTACAGACCTCTTCCACATACCTGTACTAAATAGTTTTCATTTTGACATTCTCGGTAGTAGAGTAAACACACGCCCACTGCACCTATGCACAGTCAATGAGAAATGTTTAGTAGTTTCTGAAGAAAACACTCAGAGCTGGTTGGATAACCTTTTTTTCACATGAATCACCATAACACTGAGATACACGTCATACAAATACACATGAAACACTATGATTAAGCATCCATTAGCTTAGGCTGGGAACTGTGGTCATGGAAACAGATGAATGTTTTGACTTTAGACAAAACCAGTAACTCCTTGGGAAGTAATCATCCAACTAATAATGACTGTCCAATTATTTAATTCTCTGGCACAGGACAACAAATGCCGCTCTGAGGGTGTGTTATTAAATTGATGCTATGTTTAAGACTTAAAATAAAGAGAGTTAAAGAAGTGTCTCACATGAATTACAGCTGTTGTTTACACTGACAAAGGAAGCAGTAAATATAAACACTCGTATAAAAATTGGATCAGTTGTCAGAGGCAAATTCACTTGGAAGGGTTTCAGTGCAAATGTACGGCACTCATTCACTTTAGATTGAAGTTATATCGGTTGATGTGAATTAAAGCAGTAACTCACACAAATGCCAGAATCAGTACAATCTGTACACTCGTATGGAAACCGCTGTGAGTAAATGCGACTGTGGCAAATGTACCAGGGTTTTTTTTTTTTGGAAGTGGACAGAAGGTGTAGAGTGTCCACAGATGTACGTCGGTGTGTCTGCGGATAGGTTTCAGTTACTTTACCAACCGGCACCAGCAAGTGTCATTATCTCCATTTAAATGTTTTTTTTTGGGGTTTTTTTTTCTGGCTCAAAGTCCTGGTTCTGCCCTTTAGCTTCATAATGAGTTATTAAATTAGAAAGACCAATGGGTCTTTGTTTGGCACTGCAAAAAAAAAAAAAGAGGGAAAAAGACTAGGTTTGCCTCAGGGTGAAATTTAAGGTGATTGAAATGAGAAATTACTGTTGTAAGCTGCTTTTGGGACTCAAACGGTCATTCTTCTTCCATTCACTAGAGAGAGAGAGAGAGAGAGAGAGAGAGGGAGAGAGAGAAAGAAAGAAAGAAAGAAAGAGAGAGCAGGTGCAGAACAGTACAATAAAAGGCAGTGTTATGTAACTGTCCACTGCAGCAGGTAGACAGCTGACATGCAAAGAGGTACAACGGACAAACTCTGCATTCCCTCTTCCTTTTGGCAAAAGTCCATGATAGGTTGTTCTTCATTAACACTGATCCACAAAATTACTCACTGACAGACCACAGAATAATGCTGCTGTTGGCAATTTCCCTCTCAAAACAAGCACCTTTCCCTAGATCTAAGAATTTACAATGATTCATTATGCTTTATTTTCTAATTATTCACTGCAAAGACAAATATATATATATATATCGTAAATCACATAACTCAAAATTGTTTTGTTGTTTTTACTTTTCTGCTTCGGAAAAATAAATTACCCTACGTAGCAACGGTAAAAGTTCAAGTTTTATTGGTTATATCTGAGCTGGAAATCAGCTCATCTCTGCAGAGCCAAATACCTCAAAGAGAATTGAAGGTCAAGTTTAAAACACGTATGAGAGAGATTTGTATCTTTAAGCGCTTCTTTATGCCAACTCACAACAATGCACAACAGGATCTCAAACAGACCAACATTGTTCTAAGAATAGTGTCTACTGACAATGTGATATTCCCTCCACCTGACTGTTTCAACCTCTGTTTCTCTGCTGAATTATTCAACACTTGTTCTTCTTGTAGCCAAACAGGCAAGAGCGGGGGGGGGGGGGGGGGGGGGGGGGGGGGGGGCGGGGCAGCGGTGTCAGTGGGGGCCGTGTGGAGGTATGGTGGTAAAAAGCAGAAGTTCTTCCATAGGTTTGGGGAACAAAAACAAACAAACAAAAGAGAGAGAAAGAGAGAGAGAAAGAGAGAGAGAGAGAGAGAGAGAGAGAGAGAGAAAGAGAGAGAGAGAGAGAGAGAGAGAGAGAGAGAGAGAGAAAGAGAGAGAGAGAGAGAGAGAGAGCGAGAGAGAGAGCGAGAGAGAGGGGGAAGTTGTATGAATCGTGTTGTAATACTACCTTCTCTCGTGAAAAAAGAAGTATCTTGTGTGGAGCGGTAACATATCTTGATGGAGAGTCTGACATTCTAACATTGGATGTGATTTTATCAGCTTTGACTTTCAAATTAACTCTATGAAGTGATACATATGATTGCTGGAAATGGTTTAACATTGCGGCAGGTGACAGCAATCAGACAAGAGAATGCCTTGAACGTACAGTTTCGAATACTGATACTGATAGTAAGTGTCCCTTTTCAAGGTCAAACGCCTAAGAGACAATGGAAGAAAAGGCCTCGTGTGTGACACCTCATGGGGAAAGGCCATATATTTAGCTGCTTATGAAGATAAAGAGAGCAAAGTCCTTTACTGACAGTGTTATAGATAGATAATTCCTTTGCTTCGGCATGCATGCACACGCGCCTCTCTCTCTCTGTGTGTGTGTGTGTGTGTGTGTGCGTGCGTGTATGTGCGTGTGTGTGTGTATGTGTGTGTGTGTGTGTGCGTGTGTGTGCGTGCATGTATGTGCGTGTGTGTGTGTGTGTGTGTGTGTGTGTGTGTGTGTGCGTGCGTGTATGTGCGTGTGTGTGTGTGTGTGTGTGTGTGTGTGTGTGTGTAAGGCGGTGAATAAGGGATTTTGAGGGGATTCACTCTGTGGTGGGATGAATCTAACGGGGCTGATCATTCATCTGGAGGTAACTCAGTAAAGACCGTCTGACTGCCCTCTCTTTGTGTGTAGTCAGTAGGTTTCAGTCGCATGCACACGGGGGTGCATGTGTATATGTGTACTGTTAAACAGATGCCTCAGTTCCATACGTACACGCGTCCTGTTTCCAAACGCTCACTGAAGACAGAATAACAGACTTTTCCATGTCCTAACTTAGAAGTACAGGCTGACTTAAGCGGCAGAACACAGGTGACAATCTTTGTTACAGCTGGGTTTCTGTGACATTGTATAAAAACATCCAGCTCTTAATGAAGAACCAAAACATAATTAGAGAGAAAGGAAAGAAACGAACCTCCTATTGGGAACAAAATGAAATGCATGTCAAGTCTACGTTCAAAAACGGGGTTTATTTTGTCCTTCACTTTGTTTAACGTTGGATCCAGAACAGTTTAGGTTAAGACCGAATGTCGGAAAAGCATGACTGCATGAGTAACTTGATAACCAAAGCAGGATCAACAAGGAATCGTGTTTATAAATTCTCTCATTTGTGTTTCATTCTGCGGGCACAGCAATGTGATACTGAAACTGCCTGTGTGTGTGTGTGTTAATGTGTGTGTGTGTGTGTGTGTGTGTAAAGATGTATATCTCTGTATTCTAGTATATGTACCTGGACTTGAACTTCCTCTTCTTGAGCTGAGAAGCCAGATCCATGCTTTGTGTCATCTCATGGGTCTGCTCCTCCTTGGTACGGTAAGTCACTATCTTGGTTGCCATGGTGAACTTCTGACTAACACCCTATGGACAAGGAAGAGGGTGGTATACCAGTCAGAACGAAAAAAAGACCAAAAACAACCTCAAACAAACTCACACACCCATACACTGCATTCTGGGAGACAAAGACATACCACCAACCAATCGGGCACTATTCCACTGAAAACTAAAGTATTAATAATATCAAACATCGAATGTACATTCATTATTTCTTAATTAAGAATCGAAACGACTGATTTAAATTGAGGAATCCATTTGCAAACGCACAATAATATTTGTGGAATAAATTCAAAACAGGCCAACTTTAAATGCTTATAATTTTGCTTTAGCTCATGTTCCTCCACCATGGTTCGGCTTAATTTCTCAGTGTTATTAAAAAGCAGGCACCCAGTGTTAATGAGCCCAGAGCACAGAGAGACAGTGGGGGATAGAGATGTCATGTTTGGGGTGCCTGTTAAAGAACGCCGGGTGTACCACTGAGCCAATAACAAGTCATTAACACAGGACCAGAGTGCGGCTTACTGCACCCTAACAATCTATAATCATAAACACACACACACACACACACACACACACACACAGACACACACACACACACACCCACATGCACACACACACACACACACACACACACACACACACACACACACACACACACCAACGCACATGCATGCACCATCACAGACAAGGCGCCCTGTAATAACTGAGCAAAGATAATCAGGCTGCTTTGGAAGGATGACTTCATTTACTAAGAATTTGGCACTGCCAGCTGTGTTCCTGTCATAAACAGTCAAACGACTTTTTATCCTCTCCTGGTGGTTCTGCCTTCCTTCCAAAAGCCAGATCCCTCTGGAAAGCTATCGCTTAAACGGGCTGCCTGCCCCACTGTCTCCCTCTCACGGCTCATTGTGGAGCCTGTTTGGGGAAAAGTTGTTTAAACACAGGGTAGAAAAGGTCAACTTGCAGCGTATTAAAATTGATCTGTTTTCCGTTCGGCGAATGTGGCTTTGGCTCTCTCAGAGAGAATATACGAGGAAAGAAAAGTCTGTTAGAACGTGTACGGACTGCAAGAACAAAATCAGTAAGAAAATATTGAAATAAATAGTGAATGAAAGGGGGAAAAGAGAAGAAGCTTGTGCTTTAAAACAAAAACGAAAAAAAAAAATCTATAAACTCCTCAAGAAACAAAAAAAATGTTTGATTTCAGTTTTACAAAGTCAATAATCTGACCATTGGCCCACCAAAGGTATGGAAAAGTCGTTATGTGAACACTCCAGAAACTCCAGAAACAGTTCACACTTGAAACAGAAATGAATCACATTCTGTTGTTGTCATGGGAATTTGGCGCCACGTAAAAAAATAACATGCCAAAACAGAGTACCACTTCAAAAGTAAATCAGATAAAAATTGCTCTCAGGATAAAGAATACAAACAATAAATCAGAATAAAGCGATAATTTAAAAAAAAAAAAAAGAAAGAAAAAAAAAAGAAAGAAACATTGTGTGAGGCGTGGAAGGACTCTTGGTTTGAATGGAAGAGATAGGATCACTCTTCCATAATTAATCTCTCGGCTCATGTTTCCAACATAACCAAAATGATCAACTCTGGGAGCGAATATCTCCGCTATGTCCTTGTGGCTTTAAAATGGCAGCGAGTCATCACATCAGACATGCTGAATGAAAAAGCAAGTTTAAAAGCCACTCACGTTTGCCTTTGGTGAAGAGTGACTCCACTGGCCTAGAAGATTAGCCGCAAGGAAACAGGTATCACTCTTTCTTCCCTTCTCTCTTTCTCTCTCTCTCTCTCTCTCTCTCTCTCTGTCTGTCTCTCTGTCTGTCTCTTTCTCTCTTTCTCTGTTTCTGACCTCTACCTGTCTTACCTTCTCACACCCTCTCTACTGCTCTATCTCTTACACCTTCTCGCTATGGCTCAATGTCCCCCTTCTCTGAGTCCATATGCTGGGGGTGGGAGGGGTGAAGTGGAATTGGGAGGGGGGGGGGTGACCCTGTATCCCTGGGTGTCCTTCACCATTAGAATGTGGCCCACACAATGTACCCTCCTACTCAAGGTGGTAAATATAGACCATCAGCCTGTACAATGCAGCAGTCAATGTCAACCGTGCAAGCAGCTCAGCGGACAGACAGACAGACAGACAGACGGACAAACTCCACAATCATCCGACACACTGAGTCACAGTAGGACAAAAAGGACCTGCCAAGGCAAGGATTTATCAAACACCCTTTATAGAGTCAGCGAGGATGATGAAGTATTTTCGTCATGATTTACATAATATGACTTGTGAATATACAGCAGAGAGACTGGGTTTGTGGGTTTGAATGAATGAATGAATGGAGTGAGTGAATGAGTGAATGAATGAATGAATGAATGAGTGAATGAATGGATGAATAACATAATAGCACGAGTCCAGATCTCTTTGTTCACAACATTCGATCCTACAAGTAACAAGTGATGTAGACTAAACATGGCTTGCGTCAAAACAGAGCCAACTGGCCCATAAATCAAAAATATGAAACTCTCTCTCATTATATCAGCACAGTGTCTTCGCGGTGTAAATGTCTTTCCGTGTTCAGCAGATTCTCTCAGTCAGTCTGTCAGTCTCACTGTCTCTTTGCCTGACACTGCACTCAAGTACTCATTTCCTTTATCTGTACCTGAACAACTAACTCATCCTTGTGTGTTTGAGTGTGTGTGCATGTGTGTGTGTGTGTGTGTGTGTGCGTGTGCGTACATGTGTCCCTCTGTGTGTGTGTGTGTGTGTGTGTGTGTGTGTGTGTGTGTGTGTATGTTTGCGTACCTGTGTACCTGTGTACCTGTGTGTGCGTGTGCGTGTGTGTGTGTTTCCATATTGAGCACTTGCATATTAGAGAATGTGATTTGAAACCTTGAAATCTAGCAGTAATCAAACAGCTGATGTATTTAGTTGAAGCTAAAGGGCAGGATGAAAATAATGACTTTTTTTTTTTCTCGTTTGTATTCTGTTACATTGGCTAAACCCTTGGTAAAAATAGACATTTACTAAGACATTGTTCCACAACAACAATAACAACAACAACAAAATTAGGTTCATTCCTGTTCCTAAACACTCTGGAACTGCTTTTGATATTCAGTTACTACTCTCCTTTAAAAACCTCTCATACACCAACACACATCCTTTTATTTCTTTGTTTTTTTTTTATCCCATTTGCTCCCCCCATCTCTCTCTCTCTCTCTCTCTCTCTCTGTTTCTGTCTATCTCCATATATAGGAATACTTCATCATTTGCTCTCTGTTAATGGAACAGCTCCACTGGCCTGTGTGGTTAAGCTGGGAGCAGAGTGAATGGTGCGCTGAACGCAGAGTCAAGGCTGTATCTCCAGAGTTGCGGTGGGGGGTTATTTATAAGCATTTACTGTCCCCACCTGCCTCTGGAATATCAGTAAACAATGTAGGCAGAAGGTGCCAAAACCCATCCTCTTCTCGTATATCATTTGTGACACGCAGGCTAAGAATAGCTGGACTGCCTTCGCCTGGACAAAGGAACAGCCAGACTGCCTCTGCGAGCTGCTGTCGTGGGTGGGGACGTTAGACTTGAGGTCGTGGGCGGCCCACGTAGGTCGAGAGAGATCACAGATTACGGCTGGATCCACTGCTACTCTTTCCAATGGGGGAAGACTGCTACTCTGAAGAGTGAGACAGAGGGAGAGATCTGCACTAAACGCGTGACTGACACAGGTCACGTAAGAGAAGAAAAAAGAAAGACTGAGAAAAAGCCCTTGAATTGGTTCACCATTTTCTTCTCTGTTTCAGCACCTGTTCTGAAGGTTGTTTTTTGTTTTTTGTGGTAATCAATGGCCCTTAACGTCTTTATTAAAATAAGAGGAGAGCTGTCAGCGGGGGTGGCAGAGAGTGCTGTTTGTGATTGTGTCCAATTAACTTCACGCTATCCATCCACCCATCAGATGTTTTGAGAAAAAGAGAGAGAAAAAAAAGAGGGGAGTGCATGAGAGAGAAGAGACAGCATGAATCCTTTGAAACTCGGAAACAATACACACCTGTCTCATTCAGTGAAAGCGTCCTGGAATTAACCGCCCCAACACCGTGTACAGCAGATGTACACCGATTACAGAGGCGTCAAAAGTCTAGTGACAGCGATCAAAATGATATCCTTCTTAAATGATCCCGGTTTTTCCTAAGACTTCTCTTGAAACGAGTTCCACGTCCGCAAAACCGTTTCATTCCGATGCGCTGCTTGTGTTGGAATGTAAATGAGTCATGCGCTTTCTGACGACTTTTAACTTATCAAAACGTTTCAACTTTATTTGGAGATAAGGTGCTGAAAAAACACCCAAACATAATCTCACAGTTGACTTTGTGAATCGCGTCAGGTCAACCTCTATTGGTCAGTTTTCAGATTAAAAATACAGATTGGGGTATCTGACTATCCGGTTCTCACATTGCTTTGTGTAAAATAAATAAATAAATAAAGTTTGAACAATCAAAGAATTCATTCGTCCTACAATCAGAGGAACCAGATGAGAACTTTGTCAGGGCAGAAAAAGGTACACATTTCAGAGTAATGGTGAATATTATGAGTGTTATCAGTCTGTGTGAAGGAAAAGCAATGGATGAAATGATGAGTGTTTAGAGACTGTTTAGGCTTATCTCTGAACCGGGCTGACATACAGAAACTAATCTGGCCCCTCGCTTTAGTTCATTCAGATTGTGCAAAGATGCATAGATTAGGATTCTAATTGCGCTGAAAGATTTTCATTCCTTTCAGGTGCCTGGCTTTGCTGCAAATGATCTGACTGTTTTTAATTTTCTCCAGCTACTACAGAGAAGCTCTGCTGAGATAAACTTCTGTTTTATCACAAAAAAAAGCAATTTTAGGAACTCGGGCACAAGGAGGGGATGAGAGCTTTTCGTTGAAGTTACTACGATGTTTAAAAGTCTTTGTGAAATATCCCCTCATTCCTTCTTTGCATAGCATTGTGACCATGTGATTCAGACACTTTGAAAATTGACAAACTGATGAACCAAAATGGTTCCAAACCCAGTCCAAATCTGGCTCTGACATACACATACATACGCCAAAATATGGTCACCCTAATGTATGCATATGTGTACATATGTACACACACACACACACACACACACACACATACATACATATGTACGTTCATACATACATATATATGCACATACATACATACACATACGCATACATTAGGGTGACCATATTTTGACTTTCAAAAAAGGGGAGGGGGGGGGGGGGGTCGTGGTGATGCATTCCCATTCCCCTCCAAATTTACGGGGAAATGTCATTTTTGGTTCCTGTCATTGTGCATGTAAGGCTGATGCTCAGCAATGCAAAGTGAAACTGCATCAGTTCTTAATCGCTTTAACACATAGCCGGCTAATCTTTAATAAGACAAATAACTGCTAGCATAGTAACAGTGGCAAGGTCTCTTAATCCTCTGAATGAGATGCTGTTTAATCAGCGTTTTTGGCATGATAGTGTACGTGACCGTCCACTGGTGGCGTGCGCGAGGGCGGGACCTAAAGAAAGAGGTCAAAGCAATGCAAATGAACACACAATGAACGGCAACTGTGGAAAGCTAAAGCCAAATCCCAGACGTTTTTGTCGATTTAGAAATCCTGGCCGGACGCATGTTTAAGGTCCGAAAAAGAGGACGTATGGTCATCCTACATACATACATACATACATCCTACATACATACATACATACATACATACATACATCCTACATACATACATACATACATACATACATACATCCTACATACATACATACATACATACCCACACACATACACATACACATACATGCATACATATATACATACAAACATACATACATACACACACACACACACATACATACATACATACATACACACACACACACACACATACATACATACATACATACATACATACATACATACAAACTGAACAAACACTCGGCACAAAGACCATATACTTCTCCCTTAACTTTAGCTATCTTAATAATACGAGAGTGTGAGCAAGTGAGAAAGAGAGAGAGAGAGAGAGAGAGAGAGAGAGAGAGAGAGAGAGAGAGAGAGAGAGAGAGAAAGAGAGAGAGAGAGAGAGAGAGAGAGAAAGAATGAGAAGTGTAAGTGAGAGAAGGGAAAAACGTGTCTATGTACGGCCTGATGGACAGATGTACTTTATGAGACGTCTAAGTCTGAGCGCTGCTTGACAAGCAGATGTCTATTTGCAGGAGAGCGTCAAATCTGAACGAGTTTTGAGAATGCGAGAGCACAACATGGCAGGTTTTTCGAAGTGCCTCGTTCCACACTTTCAGTCCCTTCTCTTTCAATTGCATCAGAACAACCGTCCTTTTCATGCTCTACCCTTTTTTTCTTCTTTTCCCTAATTCTCCTTGTAGAGTGCTTTTTTTTTTCTTCTGTCACATTCCATCTTTTTGTCACTCCTTCACAGACTGGTTTCCCTCACCGACTGCCTTTTTCAACACACTGACATAGAAATCCTGGTTCACTGTTCAGAACAATGTATACACACAAACCCATTCTACAAGTGACTTCATTGATATCAGGCTTTTTGGCATCATTGATGTCTTAATGTATCATACACAGCTGTTGTCTCAAAGGGCTGGAGAGTGGATGAACTGGTTCCAGGTGTTACCAGAAAAACACACACACACACACACACACACACACACACACACACACACACACGGACGGACAGGCCTATATTCACCTGTGAAACATGACGCAGTTTGCATGTTGTTCCAGCAGAAACCAGGTTTTATTATTATTATTTTTATTTTATTTACTCTTCTTATCTAGTCAGAGTCTTCTGCAAACAGTGATCCATACGGCACACCGCAGTGACTAAGCAGGAGGAGAAGAGAGTTTCATTTCCCTTTTAAATGTGGTTTCCAGGCGTGCCACCCTGCTCCCCCCGCCACCCACCCCACAGGACAAACCCACATGAATAAGTTACCAACCCTTCTGCCTGAGCTTGCACTCCTTAACGAGCAATTAATTCCATTCAGTAATTACGTCGTTTTTATAATAAGAAATCTCTTGTCAAATTATATTCCCGACTGCAGAGCAAGAGTGGATTTGGCTGAATCATGAGAGGACGTGAGAGATTAGGGATTCGATCAAACGAATAAGCGAATTAGCACTTGCTTTGTTTTTCTAAAACAAAAAAAGAAAAGAAAAGAAAAGAAAAGAAAAGAGGGGAACCCGATTCAGCCATTTTGACGAACTCAACCTGCACCTTCACTGTTTTACAGAGTTTATCTTTTCTTTTCTTTTCTTTCTTTTCTTTTTTTTTTTTGGCTGTGTAACTTGGCAACAGTCGGCCACATAAACACTTTGGCACCTTTGTCCAGTCATACTCCAGTACAGCCCGTGCCATAAAATGCGTATGATTGAAGGCGTTGGGGGAAGAATAACGTGACCTTTGTCTCGTTTGCACAGTCTTGTTGTTAACACTGAGGAGGATACACAACGGCAAGCTGTACGGTTCTGTTTTTTTTTTTTTTTTTTTAAAGCACAAGTATAAAAAAAAAAAACAGCAGAATCTTGCAAAGTGTAATTATTCCTGTGTGCGTGTCGTTTATATGGATATCAGCTGATATCGTCCTATGTGACTGTGGACTGATATAAAAGAGTAAAAGGGAGGGGGGGCACTATAAATGACCGTGGTTCTTTGATAACTGTTATCAAATCAGTAGTCATATCAGAGTTTTCGCCATGATTATAGTTCATAAACCCATGTCATATTTTACAAGACATTTCAGATACTGTGAAATCACAAGAGTGGGACAAAGTACACAATGTGAAGGATACCTTTGTCTGACGTCATTTCAGCTGAAACTGAAGTTTATGACTTGTTTATGACTAGTGTCTGACCACATTGCATATAAATATATACCAGGTGGTCAAAAGCTGGTATGCATGAGTTTGTGCCCTTTGTGATGCTCTCCAAGTTTTCCCTCCAAATTTCTCAACGACAAATTTAGCGGACAGTGGACTGGAGTTACATCTGATCTGGTGTTGCCTCCTCCAAATCCAGGCTTAACAACATATGACAACTCTCTTTGGAGTAAAGTTTAGCTGCACTGGGGACCTAAAAACAGCTACCAGAGACTACCTCATTAACATGTAACTGTCAACATGGAAGAAGATGGCCAGAAGAACATGGTAAATCTAGAGACATTTGTCCAGAGGATGGAGGAGAGCATACAGGCGATCTCTAATAGAGTTTAATTCATATGTACGGGGACTTTGTGTCCACTATGTGAAGAATACACAAAGCCAT
Source organism: Chanos chanos (assembly GCF_902362185.1). NCBI lineage: Eukaryota > Metazoa > Chordata > Actinopteri > Gonorynchiformes > Chanidae > Chanos > Chanos chanos. The sequence goes on from NC_044502.1 coordinate 40,931,071, forward strand.
AAAACTATCGCCACGCCCTCTGTTTTAGAAAAGATCTTTTGTCTGAAATGAGATTCAAGAACGAATTACCTTGACAGAAGAGAACATTACAAGACAACACCCACACTTCAAACAAAAATTTTTATTTCACAACATACAGCACTGTCAAACACGCACACATGCGCACGCATGCACACACACACACACACACGCACGCACACACGCTCGCGTACACACACACACACACACACACATACTCACACAGACAAACAAACACAGAAGTAGCTTCAGTGCTGTATTGCTTTGCCCGCAGGAGGGAAATGCAACACACACATACATACACATACATATCTACAATACTCAATAGCTCAGTCTCCAACAAATACTTTGTGGATGATACATTGATAAAAACAGGCTTGAGTTAGAAATGATTACAGGTTTATAAATAAGCGTGAGCTAAAAACTCTTATCTGTGGTTCAAGACACTTCATTAATGTATTTCACTTCTGTAGAAATCGAAAAATAAACTTCTGATGAGGAAAATTTAATAAATTAAGGAGAAAAAAAAAAAACACTTGAGAAAAGGTCCAAAAGTGAAAAATTAAATGCTACCTCCATGCTATTATTCAGTTGATGCGTAAAACATATTATTTAAATTTTGCTGATCCCGTAAGCTCCTTCTTACTCAGCGCTGTATTGTGTTTATCAACTGTGACGAAGCAGTCTTTGTCACAGTTACACCGGGCGCCTCTCCACACTGTTCAGGTTCCGCCCCTAAGTCTGAGAGCAAATCTCTGTTTGTTTTGAGAACTGAGACTTGGGTTGAGGATTTTCGGAAAAGCCGAGATGTCAAACACACAGCACCATCAGCCCCTCTGGGGAGAGGTGTCTCAGTTCTCTCTGTCTGACAACAGCAGCATTCAGAGATCACAAGTCACATCGCTGAGTGGAGAAGGACGGTTCCTCCACCCTTGTGTATTCTTCCTCTTGCCCTCAACTGTCTCAGAACAAAGTCCAGTCGAAGAATGCTCCTGTCCGGCAGGAGTGCTCCAAAGCCAGGATGGAAAGCAAGAGTCCATCTGACATATGGGAGGGGGAGGGGGGGGGGGGGTGTCGCTGAGCTATGTTTTCGTGTCATGCAATCATCCTTTGATTTGCACCATCCATCCCTCCAAAAATATCCCACCCGTTCCTAATTTCTCTGTTTCATCTGGATCAGGCCAAGTTTGCAGGATATAATTCCTGCCCTTGACCGAACTGTCCTGCTCCTGGATCTCTGCTTGCATCCCTGGAACCCAGTTTTTTCTGTAATTAGATGAGTTGCCGGTCTGTGTGTTCAGAGGAGTTATTTGTGGATGGTAACTGGTGGATTCCATGCAGGTAGGCAGAAGAACTTGGTTTGAAACGTAGGTAGTTGCATAGTGCTCTCCTGATTCGCTGTCTTGGTCGTCCAGGTCTTCCATCCAATCGGTCGGAGAAGGTGTTGTGTCTGAATCAAATATGAGACCTGAAAGAAGGGGAATCTTTTCACAATTCCCAAGATTTGAGGTAGAACTCTCCATCTCTGTTAAGCCAGGGATTTGAAGTACGCCATCTTTGTTATGCAAAACCGGCACCATCAGTAAATCGTTATTTGAATCATTTTGGTCCTGCGGGACGATCTCCGGTCCTGGAGGAGCGTTCTGCGAGATCAAGACTGGTTCACTTTCTTCCTGAGGTTTCAGACCAGACGGTTTGATATGGCTCAGGTTTATCGCATCCTCTTTCGGGTCACAAGTAGATATCTGGACGTGCACCACCATACTATAATTGGTGGAGGAGCCCGTACTGTCTCTGGACTGTTGTCTTGAAACTTGCTGTTGATCACGGTAAGTACGGTTACTACAGGACTGGGCGTGGCACACCTGGACAGCGTAGCTCCCCTCCGTGGTGCTGCTGTCTTTGGGGCTGTCATGGCTTGTGAGTGCACAGGGTTCAGCAGTCTTCAGTTCCACTTGGCTGAAAAATTGTGGACTTATCACTACACGGGATATAGTGTCCTGTGTGTTTATAAGGTGTAGGACATGTCCAGTTTTTGACAGGTCCTGTTTAAGAAATATGGGAAAGAAAACACTGAGCAACCAATCAAAGTAAATGTGTCTTCTTCCTGACATTTGTACTACCTTTGTTTTTGATCTTCCTGACATTTGTACTACCTTTGTTTTTGATACAGTTAAGAAAAACTCTACCTATACAACATTTGTTTAATACTCCGATGTGAAAGAACCATCGCACAGATATATAATTTTGAGATTGATTCTATATGATACCCTAATACTTGTTTTCCTCGATGTCTCCTTCTTACTCATACTGGTGATTTCTGATAAAATAACAGTTTATGGTAGGGGTTGCAGAGAGTACTCAAACATTCGAGTACTTGAGCAGTTAAATCAATTCTCGAGTTTCTACATTATCTTTGAGTACTCGTTAATTGTGTGGTGCTAAATCTTGCACGCACTCAGTTTCCAGTTAGAGTCCTTGGTAAACAAGAGGAAGGACGGCGACAGCAGAAAAGGGTGAATCAATTGTTTGTTTGCTTTACTGGTGTATTTCACAGTGCAAATTTTCTTTTCCAGCTGTCGTTATGATGAAATGAACGTACAACGATTGTGAGTTGTGGACGGATTTCTCGAGGATGGCTCTAACATCAAGCCTGTCATGTAATAGACTAGGCTACTACATTAACGCGGCTAAACAAATTAATGTCGTTAAAATATAGATGCAAGCAAATGTGATTAAGTTCATTTTTAAGTCTGTTACTAATGATGACCAGGTTTCAACTAATCTACAAAAAAACAGACGACATGTTGAAACAATTTAAAGAAATTGAGAAATAATTATGTGTTTTCAAATTTATCCAGGCTAGTGTGGACAACCCACATTGCTGACTGAACTTTCTATCTTGGGTTATTGTAGAATGTTGGTAACAATAACGTTAAAGTATTATCGGTAAAACATACTTGGTATCATCCATACTTCACCATTGTGTAAGGGAAGAGCCCCCCCTCCCCCCTCCCCGAGTACTCGAGAACTCAAGATTTTCAGGAAAGGAGTACTCAAGTTGTAAAATTATGCACTCGTGCAACCCCTAGTTTATGGTTTAAATATTTTGAACATTTTTTTTTTTAAATCAAATCCCACTTTCATGAGGAGATATTAATTATTCATCATTCTTAAGAGTAAAAAATGATACTGGCACAGAAAGGTTGAACTGCATACATCAGCTTAAGAATCCATTTCTACCACAGTACACAATCCCCATAAGACTGTGCTGAGCTTAATTTGCATATTGCTAAAAAAAAAAAAAACAAAACAAAAAAAAAAGATTTACAGTAATGTTTCATACCAAGAATTCTGTAACCCTGGGGAACAGCTAAGATTAAGATAATAGGCATTTCATTTCCTTCTACAGTCTGACAGACTTGCGAAACTCTCTGTTCTCTCCAACACACTGGTTTCTGGGAAAGGCGTTGAACAGCGTGTTCCCTGTTTGGGGAATTCCCCATCAGAGGAGCGGAATGCATTTCTTACCAAGGATTTAGGCATACTCTTCTCTTTTGTTATGTAAGTCCAGCAAACACCTGCCGATAAGCTCAGAAGCAGAAGGAACGCTATCAGCCCGGGTACGATGAATATACGGGACCAGGGGTCACCTGCGGAAGACCGTGTGCGAACAAAGCGTCATAATAAATTTTGGGTTTAATTCAAACAATGTAACCATGTGTGTCTTTTCACAGTGATTTACTGTCATCCCAATATTGACTAGGTAGGGTGGGCCTCTGACTTGATACACTGGAACCTTAAGCTGGCAGTAATCACCAAAGCGTGGAAACAGGAAACAATACACGCTGAAGGACGATAAAGCATTACTCGGCTCATGTTCATTACCCTGTTATATCTTTATTTCTTTGTTCCCCGGAATATTCTGATTAAATATCTAAATGGATCGACAGCATCGAAACGAAAGGAGAGATATTCTCTCAGAGTGACACAGAATCAAGGCACAGAAATAGTCATTAACATTTTTATAACATTTTTTTTTTCTTTTTGACCCAGACTTAGAAGTAAACGCTAAAATTATGCCTTTATTTTTGTACACCAGGCATGCAATACAGTCTTCCTTAAAGTCAAAACACAAAGCATGAGGCCTGATAATTTTAGAATACCTTTTTTTTTTTTTTTTTTTACTTTTATTATTATGAGAAACAGAGCCAATTAAAGGTCCAGTTTAATTTGAAAAGAATGAAGGCTTGATTGGTCTGATTGGAATGCATGAAAAGAAATGTTTTCACCTGGTACAGTGATGCAGAAGGTGGCATTGTCACTCTGTTGGGGTGATCCAGGATGAGTCAGGGTATAAACGACATATCCACAGTACTCTGTGCTACGTACTGAATGATTGAACACAAAACGTCCAGACGTGTCTATAATTACCTGTGGAGCCATGAACGTTAAAGTTAAAGATGACTTCTGAAATTAGTTAAAGTTAAAGATGACCTCTGAAATTAGTTAAAGTTAAAGATGACTTCTGAAATTAGTGACGGTCCCTCTTGTTGCTGCTATCATAAAGGGAGGAAACTTAATGTTTTTAAAAGGGGCTTTCAAAATCCAGAGATGGAAAGAAGAGGTGAGGACTTACCATTCCTGCTTTTGATTCCGGATGGGTTATTGTGAGTTTGTACTCAACGGGAGGTTTTGAACTGCAGTTCACTTGGCATGCGATGTCTGCGATGGATCTGTTGCCTGGTCCCTGTGGAAGTCTGACTGTCACCATCACCGATGACACATTGTAAGTCGCTGACACCTCAGGAGCACCAAATGCAGCTAGTGAGAGAGAGAGAGAGAGAGAACAACAGAGAGAGAGAACAACAAGACCTGAGTAGGATCTATAAGATACAATTCAAGCTAAACACAAATTTAAATATGAATAAACACAAATTTAAATATAAATAGGATATGATTATGTCACAAAAGTTAAGGAGGAGAGAAGACAATGTATCCTTACTTCGGGACATGGGGTTGAAGCGTGCTGTATAGCCTAGCAGTTGACCATTGGCCTGTACTCTGGCGTAGTACCTAGAGCCATCATTGACAGTCAACGCTGTGAGGTCACAGAAAGTCACACTGATGTTTTGGCATTCCATTACCGGAACAAATGGATTTCCATAACTGTGTTAAACCAGACAAACAGCATATTAAATTACTTAACGGCAGATTATTCAGTTCTGCCGTGAAAAGCAATACACTGCAGTTCCACATGTCTGGCACTCTTTCTCTTATTCACTGTATGTCGTTTTATATATGAAGAATAAAAAGTAAAGGCAACCAATAGCTGATTAAACGTTTCTGTGCTTTTGCAATGTTCTCAGTTTGTGGAGAACTGTGGTGAGATACAATTATCATAAGGTTTTTTTTCCTTATTGCTGTGTGTACTCCTCTATGCTTGCAAAGCAGGAGACGAGCGATATCACCAAATCTCTCTTTCTCTCCTTCTCTCTCTCACTCACTCTCTCTCTCTCTCTCTCTCTCTCTCTCTCTCCCAGTCTCAGATACAGAAAGTGGCTGATGGGTAGGCCAGGAAAAATCTGGGCGGGCCCAAATGAACCTCATCACTGCACATCTTCCTCAAAAGGCTTAGATATTTACAATGTGGTGACCGCAACAATAATGCAGCCCCGACAGTCGTTGTTGCGGCATCCTACCTGAAGAGCAGATTAAAAACTAAAAAAGGAAACTGCATCGGCCTCATCTTCCTCCAGACATGTTTTTTTTTAATGAAAACAGGTCAATGATAGCTGTTTAGCCATAGTTGCGCTTAACAATTGCCAAGCAGCTGCTACGCGAAACTCAGACAGAATTATTGGGACGAGTTAAAGTTAACATAATGTAACATAATGTAACCTAATGTCAGTCAGCAAATGTGAGAAAGAAGGTTCTGAATATTATTATTAATAATATATCATTCTAATGATTCCAAAGACAAATCACATTCATGGAAATCAGTGGAAATTAAACTTTAAAAAATGTATTATAAAAAAAAAAACCCATTTATTTTCATGAATCTGAATAGGTGGGGCCAGATGTCAATCTGGGCGGGCCTGGGCACACCCCAGCCCACCCGTAGATCCGCCTCTGGACTCTCCCTGCAACTCCTCTGTTGCTTTCTCACTCTAGATCTGTCTCTTTATTTTCATTCAGTCCAGCAAAGTTTTGTTGGCATGACTTTCAAAAAGAAAAAAAAAATTAGATGTAAATGTAAAAAAAATTGTAAACATAAAAAATGTATAAAACATTTCTATAAAACTGCATATTAATCTTTCACTCTGTCTCTCTCTCTCTCTCTCTCTCTCTCTGTAGATAGATAGATAGATAGATAGATAGATAGATAGATAGATAGATAGATAGATAGATAGAGTTAAAGATGTAGATGACTGGCCAACGGCCTCTACATCTATGAAAGGGAGGCCTCTTGCAGTCTCTCTCTCTCGCTCTCTCTCTCTCCCTCTCTCTCTCTCTCTCTTTCTCTCTCTCTCTCTCTCTCTCTCTCTCCTTCTCTCTCCCTCTCTCTCCCTCCCTCCCTCCCAAAACAGAACAAAAGTCTGTGACAGAGATAAACACAAATCACAAGCAGGTCTCAGCTGCAGCTCCAAGCGAAATGTGTTCAGATCCTTAAGTCCTCACACAGTAATGTGGATTGAGATGAGCCATTGAAAAACTGCTCAGGAGTATTTGTCTGTATTTCTCAGGCAATAATACATTTGATTATGATCTCTATCAAAAACTATATGAAAAGAACATAACATCAGCTCTTCAGCTCCATCCCCCATTACGTTTTCTTTTCTGAGGTCCCATCTCCAAGGGAAAGTACCAGCTTCCAGCATATTCGAAAACACAGAGGTTAAGAAGCCAGAGTAGTGTGTGTGTGTATGTATGTGTGTGTGCCCAGGAATGCCAACGCCACATTAGTCTTGGATTAGTTGGAGCTTTGAAGTTGCCCGCCTTCCTTCCAGACCCCCCCCCCCCCCCCCCCCCCCTTGCCTAGAGCAACTGACTGTCCTGCTCCACTTCGCCTGTGAGTTCGGATTAGACGGCGTCCGACTTTCCGCTGCTGGCCTGACAAAAGCAGAACTGTGACTAATGCAGGGGAGTGATGTTTAGGAGCAAATGGGCCAGTGACACTTCTCAAGACGGTACACGACCCCCCCCCCCCACCCCCTCCTCCCTCCACCCCCATCCGAGCCCTCCCGTCGAAGAAATACTGTTCACAATACTCCTGCTAAGCGTTCGCTCAACACTTAATCATTCAAGATATTCCAGGCAACCGTCTTATCTCTCTGTTTGACGTTTCCTTTCATTCCGTGAAATGATGGTCAAAGGTCGAAAAACAAATGGTTGAGTTTTTATTCTTTCTCCTTTTTCACTCTGTTTCTGATTTGATTTTTTTGGGGGGGGGGGGTTGGGTTAGGTTGACAAGGGGTTTCAAAAATCCATGTTTGGTTCAAAGCGCTTACTTTCAGATAAAACTTTTTGAATTCAGTTCAAGGTGAAGCGCCACGCACGCCAAAGTAAATCATTGTTTTAAGAGTGCTTATGAAACACACAGGTGTAAGTTGTGCATTTTTAAAAGACTTTTTTTTTTTCTTTTTTGGGTTTACATCAGAACGACTATGCTGCATCAAGAAAAACGTAGCTGTAACCGAGCCAAACCAGCCCAGCTTCAGCCGTAAGTACAGATGCCAAAGATACATAATGCACCCTCAGGTTTCTAAAACAAGCTTGTCGTCAGATGGTAGTGAAACGTGAAGACAAAAAAATGTAAATAGCTGTGCTCTGAGGTCCAAAACTCTACCTCCGTAGAGCAGTTCTCGCAGGAGACCTGAGTACATGCTGTGCTTTGACACAGCACTTCCACTAAGACCACAATAAAGGAGGTGTCAGGGAGCTACGGAGTGGAAAAGGGAGAAGCAGAGGAGACGGAGGAAAGGGAGTGCAAATGGGAGGCTAAGGAGGAGAGGCATGTGAGCAGAGAACGAGCAGAGATCAGGACAGGTAGAACATGAGTGGACTGAGGGGACAGGTAAAAGAAGCCAGCAGCTGGATCCAAAAGCTGAATACTGAGAGTACATACTAACAAGTGATTTGAGAGAGTATACTTATAATAATATGGTATTTACTGATCTCGTAATCATACACACGCGCACACACACACACACACACACACACACATACACATACACATACACACGAACACACACACACAAGCAAACACACACACTCACTTACACACACACACACACACACACACATACACACACACATACACACGAACACACACACACTCACTTACACACACACACACACACACACACACACACAGAGAGAGAGAGAGAAAGAGAGAGAGAGAGAGAGAGAGAGAGAGAGAGAGAACCCTAACACTCCCAAATTATTTTTATATTGTGTGTTGTTCCAGTTTAAAATCATGTCCATGCGCAATTACCCTTTCCATCTTTCCTCCTTCACAGCTGAAAAGAGACACTTCATTTTGATCAATGTGTTTTTCCCCCCCTAACATCTCTTGGCAAACATACCCATAATAATCAAGACAGAGATTGAAAGCTAACGCTGACAGCGATGCGTGATGGTTACTGTCAGCTCAGGTCGGCTAAGTCACGAAACTCACACATTGTACTCGACGCTGTACAGAACCACCTGACCCGGACTGTCCACTCTCTCCCAGCGCAGCACATTGTAGAAATTCTTGGAATCAAAATATGGGTCTCCAGTGTCTGAGCAAGAGCCCATATAACCTGCAGAGAGAGAGAGAGAGAGAGAGAGAGAGAGAGAGAGAGAGAGAGATGAAATGTTGTGTTAGAAATCGGTGTCTTCAGAGTGAAACATCATAAAAGAATACAATACAAAAATGTGGGGTTGTGAGTATCCATCTCAGAGTTGGTCAGCGGGCACAAAGCCCTGGAAGCTCACTTAGTTTTTATCTTTCAATAGAGGAGCAGGTGACATGATTGTAGTCAAAGCTGAAAAGAACAGAGTGGGAAATTTAGACCCCCGGGCTACACATCTTCCATTTTTACCCTTCAGCTGCTGCTACCGCTGTTGTTGCTGCTATGACAAACAGACAAATGTGCCGCCTTCCTTTAACAGTACAGATACAGAAAACTGTCGAGACCCGACAGTAAGCAGACGTTCAGAGAGAGGTCTGCGAGATCACTGCTGGAGTAGAAGGTATCAATGTCTCTTTTTTAATGACCCTTACTCTGTGAGAAGACCACAAATGGAAACAATACAGCACCATTACATGACAAACTATTTCCTGAACACTGACACCGGAAAATTCAGGCGAACGAATGGCGAACTAATGATTGACAAACACGTTTTTTTCCCCCTCCAAAGGTCAACTGCAGAATGAATGATATACATGCGCTGTAAGAATCAATTATGAATTAGCATTTTAATACGCCTGACTAAACAACACTCGATATGATGGATCAGGCATCAGAGCACAAAAATGAAATTGTGCTCATATTTTATATTGATCATAATGAACTTATATGATCTTCTCGTTAATGACAAAATTACTTTCCTCCGTGTCAAAGCCATGATCGGATTCGAAATGGGTGCTATTTAAAAGGAGCTCGTAAATCTGGCAGCCAAAGAACATTTTAACCATTCAAACAGTAACATCTCAGACACGTAAGGCTAAACAGAGATCCTTCAGTCTCCATCACACTCACCGTAATACAACACGAGAACAACCACTTTAAAAGGCCACATATCCAGAGAGCCAGGTTTCAAAACAGACGGGAAAAATCCAGTTCACCAGTGGATCCTTTCTCCGTGTGAATCTTCAATCAAAGGCCTCACGATTTGTGACATCCAGTCACCAGGATTCCGGAGAGGTGAGACAACTATCCAAATGGGTTAAAAGTGGATTTCAGACAAGCCGAGATCATTTTCGCGTTGTCTGAAGGTGAGAGCGGACGAACGCCTCCCGATTCTTCATTCTCGGTTCTGTCTCTGGCGATCCCGGGGGAGAGGTGTGTCCATCGGCAGGTGTGCAGGTGAACTTTGAATCTGTCTTATCACTACATTCTCATTATGTTCTTCTTTTGCTCCCTCCCACCTCTAAACTTCTGCAGAGCTGTCATGACTGTTTGTGCATTCTCGTTTTTCAGGTTTATCTTGAAAATAGCGCAGTTTTCAACCTTAAAAGAAAGTGAAAGTGACTCTGATGCCACAGTAAGACGATCGCTGTTTTTGGTAAACCCATTTTGACTCACATGGGAACTCAAGATGACATCAAGGTAAATGCATGTGAACTGTCTGGTTTGAGCTAGATCTTTAGATTATCACTTCATAGTGACTAACAGTAAGCCTAAACACACCCACTGTTGAAAAATAAAAATATGCAGGTGAGAACAGAGTATAACTCTGTGTTAAACTCCTATGAAGTCATTTAAAACAAACGAACAAAAAAAACTCACCTCATGTGATGTTTTGAGGTCAGTTGTTCCTCATTCTAATGATTTGTGTCTTACAGCAGAGTTTGTTCCTTTGCCTAATGCTTATGTGGAAGTGTGCACTCCATGAGGTGCACCCTTGAAATTTTTTTTTATAAAATATATATAATCATGTCCCTACATTCCATAAAAAAAGTAATTTTTTTCTCCCTGTTGTTCCTCTGTACCACTTGATACATCTTCTGTACCACTCGCTTTCTATTTTAATATTTAAAACTGAGTTTGTTTCTTTGTCTTACGAGATAACATTTCTTGTGAATGGGTTCAGCTGCATTTAGAGCAAGCGCGTGGGAGAGAGAGAGAGAGAGAGAGAGAGAGAGAGTCCAAGCATTTGTATATAGACTTAAGTGTTTATTTCAGCGTGAGATCAAGAATGAGAGGTCTGAACAAATGCATAAAGAAAAGAAACGGTGATCTACAGTACCAGGTGATTATTTAGGCAAGCCCATCTTGGATGGCGGTCCAGTGTGATCGCAGGGATTAGAGGCACTCTTTAAATCCTCTGAACTTTTAAAGACCACTGGAATGTACTGTCTGTTTACACAGGATTCACCAGATTACGCGGTTGGGTGGTGCTAACTCAAGAGATTTTGAGTTGTAAATACTCCAACATCGTTACCGTGCTGATTGACATGTCAGCATCTCTTTAACTTTTACCCATTCTGAAACCGTTTATCGGCATTGATCCAAATAAAAAGCTATTCCGCTAAAAAAACCCCAAAAAAAACAAAAACAAAAACCACACACGAAAGAATCGTTTAGGAGGGTTTTCACAGCAAAAGGTGTAGCTGACCTGTGATTTGATCTGTTGTGTTGTTTACGACTAACATCGATGGATAATAGTTAGCTGACCTTCTTAGGCACAGGACCGTCAAATAGGACATTAAGGTTATTTAGAAGAGAAAGACAAAGTAAAGACTAAAAAACTTGAGGCAGACCAGCCTGTTCCTGAGTCACAAAGGTGGCTCTGTTTCATTTTTTTTTTTTTGTTCTACTTCCTTTAAAATTTGGCTTTCTTTTCCTTTCTTCCCTAGACAATAGACACTCATAGTCATCATAATACACATAGTTACTTCCTTTTTTTCGTTAAGCCATCCACGAAAGTACCTTAGCAGGCAACAGCCAAAGCTACTATCAATTAACAAAAGAATCTCACACGCCAGCAAAACCGTATCGCTAATGGGATTCAGATGTTTTCAGAACAACACTGAAACACCGAGAAACTCTTCATCTTTCCAATGCCGGTGGAAAGATTGTATCTGAAAGCTTGGGAGGTTGAATCTGTCATGTTTAAAAGATGAAGTCTTTTTTTTTTTTTTTTTTTTTTTCCCTATCGTTGGCTTGGCTGGACCTTTGGGGCCCTTGTCTTCAGACAGCGACAGGCTGCAGGTTTGGTAAACAGAAAGGCTCACACAGCATGGAGATGAATGCATGAGAAGAGAATTGGTTACACACATGTTAGCTTTAACTGTCATTTCAGTGAGAGTTTCACAAACCTGCAATGTAAACAGAACTGCTCTCTCTCTCTCTCTCTCTCTCTCCCTCTCTCTCTCTCTCTCTCGTGCTGTGTGTAGCATGTAGTATCTCTCTAAGACTCACTAAGACAAATAATCTGTCTTCCTCTCTGTCTCTGTTCTCTCTCTCTCTCTCTCTCTCTCTCTCTCCCTCACTCCCTCACTGACTCTGTCCCTCTCTATTTCTGACTCTCACCCAAATTTAAAAAAAAAAATTGAAATAATCTCATAAGAGAGTTAAAATCAATTTGTCAAACAGGTTTTTCCGGTGCGCTCTGGTCTGTCTTGTCCTGAGAACATGCATATACACAACGGCCAGTGAAATACAGAAACATAAGCTGCTTCCCAGTAAAAACTGATCAAAGACCTTAATTCCACCGGTCCCTCAGACAAAACACAAGAAATACATGCAATTATAGGATCATATGCTCTTCTCTCATCAGGATAGCCACTTGAAAAGGAGAGAGACAATGTACTTGTGACAATATAGACTATCAGTAATGTGCTATGCCTTTGCTAAGACACTTTCAAAACATCTTCTGAATGTAAAATAAGACTTCCATTATTTATTTTTCTCCTGTACTAAAATGAAAATACACTCAAAAATAAAAATATACCCAACATGTACACAAACAACAACAACAAAAACTACAACAACTACAACAACCACAGCAAAATCCATCTCCCACTTCAAATTTAGAAAACTCGGGAGGAGAGGAGTTCTCTTGAAAAGAAACCTTTCCCATAAACTCCAAAAGGCATTGCAATTAGTCACCTTACACCTTTTAAGATGGAGTTGCCCTGTTTGCCTTTCGTAAGCCAAAGTTTCACTTCTACACAAACTGTACTATTGCCTAAAGCCTTTCCCTTTCCCTTTCCCAACCATCCCAACCTGTTGTTTGCTTTCTGCTTTTTTGTATCTTTGGAATGATACTTAGAAGTTTGGGGGGGGGGGGCTTCTTCTTGCTTTTCTCAGAGGACAAAGCACAGTTTTCTCCCATTTGACCACAGAGAAAATATTATAAATAAAAGAAAGTGTATGGGAGAAGGTCAGCAACACTATCATCAGCACTATTTCTGTCCCAGGCTCTTCTTTGTTCTCACATTGCTGGCAGTCCTAATTATGTGACAAATTAATTAGTTTCTCTACAATTACCTAGTTTTCCTTCCCACTTCTCTCACTCATTGAAATGCAAATGGAAAAAGCCAAAAGTAGATAAAGATGATTAGTGAAAATTAAACCATACAAAATAAATGAATGGTCCCAGGGCACTGGGTATTTTCTCCTGTGGTATTGACATTCAAACAGAGACTCGGGAGAAGAAAACAGTTTTCACACAAATGTATTGCACTAATGGCCCACAATCAAACGACTGCCATTCACAGTATTTACCATCACAGAGAGTGCAGTGTCTTTTTCAGACTCTCAAGAGGAACAAGAAAAACGTCCTTTAATTAAATTTAGTACTGCCTCCACTGTGCAGTCGCTACATCAAAACAAAACGTGGCACGAAAACCGTAACTGAAGGATTAGTTCCAAGACAAAATAAATTGTGGAACATACTATACAAATACAGGGCAAGAGGGGCCTTGTGTGGAGCGGAGAATTTGTTTTCCCCCCGTTGTGTTCTCAGAATACATTTTTAGAAATGCTGAGATGTTCCAATGTAAAGGGTCTAAAAACAGGTCCAGAATACCTGAGAATGACAAACACTTACAGCAATCTTGTGCTTTCATTTGTGTCAAGTACTTTATTTGCATTAGCAGAACACACATGCAGACATGTATACACACACACACACGCACACGCACACGCACACGCACAAGCACATAAACACAGGCCAAATTTTGTGTAATTTCTCTGTAAACATCAACTTAACATTGTTTCAATATCTGGCCCAGTTAGGCGGTCCTGCCTATATGCTGACAACAGCGTTGTGTCAACAGGAGAGAAAGAATAGCACCTTGCCATCCTAGCTACCCAGCAACCCAGCACCACGACTCTGATCTCTGACGCAGTGTGTAAGCTAATATAGGACAGTCTCGTCTCCCGCGCAGCGCTGATCTGCAGGATTTCTCTGCACTGGAGCATCACCGTCCTGTGACAAAAGAGAATACATACTAAAAATTTCTGATCAGCAACTGCGGAGACTTAAAGTTATTTATTGTTATACTCCTTAAACACGCTAAACACACTAAGCACAGTTGTCAGTGTACTAAGTGGTTAAATGAAGCCACTTAAGCTAATGGGAATAAAACGACTGGATGAAGTAGAAGCAGAAGTAGAAATCCAACCACAGACTTGCAAGGAATGAAAAAGAGGAACATCTATAATATTTAACATCTACATAAAAAATGTAACATGCGATGTTTAAGGATATGATAATGCATGACAAAAGGCACACAATAAATAATTGAACAATACACCAAATAATTAAACCCTCCACAAGATCCCATGTCTATTTTCGCAACAAATAAGTGACTACCTAGTGGATTGCTCATTTCACTTTTCATACTTGATCATACAATGCTAACCATGTATTTTTTTAATCCCAGATTACATCATTTGGGCTGGGAATTCGCGTAACTTTTGTTCTTTGCAGTTATATTCATGTAATTTCAATGTGTACAAATCTCTTGTTCACCTTTCAGTAACTCGAATCAGCTCTCTAGAGTTGATATAAGCTTTTGCAGAAATATTTTAACATCAATTCGTAATAGAATGCTGTCAAACAGGTAAAATGCAATGTAAAACCTGTCCACCAGGGGGTGAAGATCTTTGCAGCACATCAGTGGGAATGTTGCCATCAGAAATGCAATTTCTGTTTCAAAATGAAAATGTAAATATAGTTGTGCCTGACAGAACTGCAATGGTGCAAAATACTCTTTCTGACTTCTGAGTATTCAAATTTTGCAGAACATTTGATGGTCATCCATAAACATCATATACAAATACTAAATAAAAAGATAAATGCAAAACACATACTGTATAATAACATAGACGTAAGTCCGGTGAGACTTTGTTTTTCAGGTCTGAGTTGTATTGTACTTGGTCCCAGTGTTGGCTCTCTTTGCAGTCCGTTTCTAATATAAGCTTAAACGCTTAAAATAAAGGCTTATTTAGGGGCTTATCTGACCAAATAAACAGTGAAGGATGGAGGGTGATGGGTTCAAATTAGCAAAACTTGGGTTGAAAGCAAGATCTAAATTATTGCTTAGGCCAAACACAAAGGCACAATGCGACCTTATTGAAATTACACAGCTGAAACTCTCATAAACCATGAAGCCAGGGCATTCTTTGTCTCACCGGGAGAAAAAGAGCTAATTATACCTCACTGACAGCCACAGTCGATAGAGTCTCCCCTCCCTGCAGAGTCGTATCCCTTGGAAACTGAGTCAAACTCCCCTAACCGCAGGAACTGGAGGAGAGGAGAGCAGAGCACCACGGTGAGTCCAGTATCTCTGGGAAATATTGCAGTGGTATTTCAGGGGAACCTACCATATTGTCCTACTGAGAGAGGACCTGCTCAGACTAATAAATTCACCCAGACCCCTGAGTGTCACTGACAGCTCTCGCTGTCACACAGAACCATAGAGAGAGAGAGAGAGAGAGGGAGGGGGTCAGAGGCCTTTTTCTGTACAGACCACATGCTTGCATATGTATGGAAAATACAGGCAAAAAGGAAAAAAAAGATTAAATTTCGATCGATTTTGATCTGTGTATGACTGATCAAACCGTTGAGTGCAAGAGACAGAGTTATAAATTCCATTACGTTGTCGTGTGGCATTTTCCCTCTGAGCGTATTGATTGCAGTGAAAGGAAAAAAAAACATTAAGAAAGACAAGGACAATGCAGAAGAACCAAGTACACTAGAAATAGTAATTACATTAAGGCGGGGAAAAAAAAAGCTCTCAGAGGATTGGATAGAAAATGTGTATAATGAGAAATCTAAACACTGTCATTAAGGGTTTCAGATTATTCCAGTTCGTCAGGATGCACTGCACACAGGTATAGTTTTAATAAGTGATCTAATTATCTCAGCACTATTATAAAAGTAAAATGAGCAGCAGGTGAAGTTTCGCCCAGAGAAAAAGTCTGACACGCCAGGCTAGCAGGCATGACTGAAACCCAACATTGTGAGGCGACATAACCCTGCTCATTTTTAAGCCAGTTTAAATGTGCAGTTTTTTTTTTTTTTTTTTTTTATTAAACTAAAACAGGGCTGATTCCCAACAATGTAAAGATATAATTTAACACAACAGAGTATGTAATCATCGGGAGCAATGAAAGTCACATCGCTACATGACTGGATGCCCTTCACTGAAAGCAATACATAAGCAAAAATTTCCCTCTGGGTCGTTAGCCAGACTGTTGTGGGTAATGACTCCTGGGTTCCTTTATGACTTCTTTTACAAATCACCTTAGAATACCTTGAGCGTATTAGGAAACGGTGCTTAGGGACCTGGAGCGGCCAGAAGAACACTTCTGCATCTTACCACAGCTTTCGGGGGAGGACATGGAAGGACAATAGTTCTTCACACAGATGTCTTTAAATGTTCAGCTGATACGTTCTTCACCTGATGACAAAGGGATTAACCCCATGTGGAATGCAACCAATTCATTTTCATTCAACTTGAAGCTTCTCAGAGAGGACCACAATGTTCGATGATGATTATTATTGAAATACTAATGGTTTGCCATCATGTTCTCTGATTTAAAGGATTAATTGTGACTGAGTGTCATTTTGTGACATTTAGACAAAGCGATATAATCACACGGTGGACAGAGTGGAGCTGATTGGTCAGTAAAGCATAAATAATTTAACAATAACGGCACGAAATTGTCCGTTTTCATTAGCAGTGGCCTTTTTAGAGGGGAAATTAAACTTTTTAAACATTCTAATTGTGTCCCTGGGCCCAAACATTTGGTCTAATCGTTAATAATTACTTGACTGGCCTGAAAGGGCAATGTTATTAAAACCGATAGATTTCAACTTTGTCTTTCCAGAGGTGACTGCATAGATTAAAAAAAAGAAAAATACAAGCCCTGAAGCAGAAATGCCCTCTTGTTATTCCAGTAACATTACTCTGTCTCTACAGTGGATGGATCAATGGATTGGAAGCGTCGAACACGATGAGACACTCATTTCAAAATTGCTTATGGATCTGTGATCCGTTTCTAACTGAACCTGAAGGTTTTCCCTCTGTCATACTGATAAGGTCCACTAGCTTGACACTGAAAGCTCTGTGGGTTCTGAAGATAGCAAAGATAACATTATGACACAATTCTCAGCATACTTAGTATGTCACCCTGAAGTACACACTGAACTCTTCATAGATGGATAAGGAGATGTAACCAAATCCTTTATGGGAAGGATTTTACAGAGAAGGATCACAGTCACTCACATAATTCAGGTCAGATTAAGTCTTGGGCATCCCAAAGGACAGTAGAGTCAAGCTTTGGCGATCAGGGATCCCCTTCTAGGCCATTTTTGTGTATACAAATCAAACAGTTCCAAGATCACATGGTGGGAGTATCACAGAGGGAAGGACAAAAATGAAACCCGAGAGAGAAAGATCTTCAGAAAAAAAAAAGTCTCTATGCATCCCAGTTATTTGATTTTCAGGGAAGCTTCAATGCACAAAGTTTGCTTTTCTCTTCTCTCTTAGCTTAGCAATGTCACAAGTCTGTCTTTAGGCCATTAATCTGCATTACTCAAGGCAGACCGGTTCCAGTCACAGGCTCCTCTGAGCCCAGAGAGCTGCAGGCTGCAGAAGACACAGCACTTGGTTTCAGTCACTTTGCCAATGCCAAGGGAGCTGGCCTTCCAATAGCCACACTTCTTCTTATACTTACTGTTGAAGAAAAAAGATATTGAGATGATGCATGACAAGTATACCATAATCCTTGTGTTACAGTTGTTTTATACGCAAAGAGAAAAATAAATATATACACATATGTAACAAATATATATAACAAATAAAGAATGGGTGGGCCAACTTAAATTGATAAATACAGTGACGTTCATTCATCTGGCAGACACGTCTCCCCAAGTCACTTACATAATGAACACATATAACACGTGCATAGCTAAACTGACGTGAGACAACACATCTGTATTTGTAGAAACATATTTACAGTGAAGTATTTTAACTGCTGTACAGCTCTTCCAACAATGATGCTTCCCCTTTCTGACATAAAAGGGAACTGGTAAATACTTCCCCCAACAAAATGGTCACAATAAAAAAAAAAAAAAAAAGCTTTGCACTCCTCAGCCAGCCTTTGTTTTGTTTTAATTCGTCTTGTTTTGTTTCGTTTTGGAGAACTGAAAATAAAATGTATTTGTCTCCTAGAGCCCGTTGTTAACTCTGTGAGAACATTGCTTTATTAACAGAGGAATGCCATTATACTGGACTCATAAAACAACCACCCCCCCCCCCCGTAAAATCCGCAGAGAGCGCTGTTATATGCTTTCCACGAAGCAGAAACATGACTCTTGTAATGCAATGGTAAGTTTCTTCCATCTGAGCTCCGTGTAGCATTTCCTGTCAATCTGACTCTTGCATGCTTGGACATGCAAGAGTCTGAAAAGGTTAGTCTAATGAATACTATTGAAATTCTGTCGCACAAGTTCAGCGAGCCTCAAGGACCTCAGACACAGGCGCAGTCAATCAGTCAGAGAATTTTCAAATACAAGGTTGAAAGAAGAACAGGCCTTCGCTCACAAGGTGAGGGGGGTGTGTGTGTGTGTGTGGGGGGGGGGGGGGTTGTTGCGGACTCTGGGATGGCAGGAGACGGAAGAGAGGGCAAGAAAGTACCGACTGGTCTATTTTCCAGTCACAACGTCCATCAAATATTTACGGTCTTGTCCTTCTTCTCTACGCCAAGCGAGGCTTGAGGCCTCCGCAGTTTTAACGTGGCTGCTCTAATCAGCACAAAGGTCCTGCAGTCTTTCCAGTTCCGTGTTATATTTTTCATACGGTTCTGCCCTCGGTCGAGAGACGGCGCGATGCTAGATTACGGAGCCAGTCACGCGCATACGATGAGAGGTTCATTCGAACGGACCGTAGCGCAGGTCGTTGGGGCAACACTACAGGGACACGCTTTCCCGGGGCTTAAACAAGTCATGTGCATTTCCAACTATGTCTCGACAACTGGAAGGCAACCCAGACAAAGGCTTCTTGGAAAAGCTTTAATAGCCATTGTCAAATGAATGCATTTATCAAGTAGACATTTAAATCTGTGCTTTAACTTAAGACCAATTTTTTCTCTCCATTTCTCCTCGAGCTTCTCTCTGCCTTAGCGAATAGAAGGACAAAAATAAAGGGACCATTGAGATGATAATGTGGATCTAATGTTACCGTTTCCTGCTGGGTCTCTCCTTGCTCTAACCGACCTGATCAGGAGACAGTTAGCCCAAGCTGGTGTGATGCAGCAAGGAGAGATCTAATATATGGACTGTGTTGTTTTAATTTGAGTGTCTTAGATCAGAGAGAGAGACATGGAATGGAGTTGCATGTACTGGAAAGGTTGAACCAGTTGTGTCTGATCAGAGAGGTAAATAAAACACTGTCTATGTCTAAGATAATATTAATTTGGTTTGGTAGTGTTGACTGTATTGAATCCAGTTTGTTAAAGCAAGGGCAGGTAGAAAATGAGTAGTTATTTCCTGATTGAGTTGAGGTATGTGTGTTGGAACAGACAGTGATCTTAAAGATTCACTATCGGCTGGATGCACTGAATCAGGTGAGATAGAGCAGGGAGAGATATACGATTTGGTGTCTATGTTGGAAGAGTCAAATCAGATATATTAGAACAGACCGTGCTGAATCAGGGGTGTTAAACCTAGGAGAGATCTAAAGATGCGCAGTTTGGGTTGGATGTGTTAAGTCAGGTGTGTTACAGTTGTATTCAATCAAGTTTTCAAGTGTTGAATGTGCTGAAACAGATGAGTTAAAACAGGGAGAGATCTTAACTGTGCAGTACGCCTTGGATAGATTGAATCAGATGTGTGAGAGGAACAGCAATTTAAAATGTGGTGTCGGATGTGTTGGAGCAGGTGTGTTGCAGTCATGATGTTGAATCAGGTGAAGAGCGGTAGGGAGGAGCTTCAGGTTTGCTGTGTTCTGGGGATAAGACTTGTCCATCAGCTTCATGGTCCACATGGAGTGGACTCTTTTTCCCACAATCCACTTCACTAATATCACACGAAACCTCATTGCATTTAACACTTTGATACTGTGATAGATCGGGTACAGTAGGACCATAAGTTTTCCACCGCAGGACCTTTTTCAGGAACCAGTAACTGTAACCTGCAGGAACCAGGGCAAATTTAGGTTCCTGAACCATATTTCCTGGACTGTTTTCAGTAAGCCACTCCAGTGGAGGTAGTTTAGATGATTTAGGACTTATTTGGGTGGAGTCTGCAGTACAATGTTGCTGACTGGTCAAGCAATAATAGTAAATAACGTCATTTTTTAAAGTGAATCTTAACAAAATGGAAACCAGAACACGCCAAAGGCTGTGGAAAAATGGACCGGTGAGGAGGTCCCACTTGGCATCAGTTCAAAGGATGAGATTCAGAGACAACATGACTTGTTGATTCAGTGAAAAAATGCATCGGAAAAAGTTTCATTTAGCTGAACTGGGCAGAACTCAGCCTTAGCGTGGAAAAGACCTGTTTATATTACTCTCAAATATGTGTGACAAAACACAACCAAGTGATGAAAGTTAAACCACAAAATTTCAAGGAAAAGCGTGAATAATTTCTAAATGACCTTGGGTACTATGACCAATCTTGTTCACAGGAAAAAAAAAGAGAAGTAATACACAGCCTTTAAATCGTATAGTAAGGAAAAAAGCAGGAACCAAATCAACTTGAGCTGCATTTGTTTCCAGAGAGTTTTGTTTGCATGCTCCACGTGTTTCAATACTGATTATCACAATGAAGCCACAGAGGTGACGACAGTTCACCAAACATGATTAACCCAGAGCTTACTCTATCAACCTAAATAAAACACAGGATCAAAGTTGTGCAGCAAGCAGCTTCACAACCTACTGATGAATCTGCTCAGTGTGAGAGCGAGAGTGATACAGGCAGTAAATATCGTTTTTACACGAACAACAGAGCAACAGTAGCGGCTGAAAATGACTACTTCCATGCCTATAATTTGAAATGAAAATTGTTAATTGTGCATCGAGGAGATGGGGTAATCTGAGTCAAAAAAGAAAAAAAAAAGAAGAAGGAAAGTGTAGAGATTGGCACTACTGTGAAAGTGCTGTGTAGAAACGCTAGCTACATGTCTGTCTCTTCAGGTTATAAAGCTAATGTTTGGGAACTGAACAGGAACTCGGAACAAATGTGCTAAAACGTACAAATGGCTTTAAACTCTAATCCCTTTACACATTAGTTAAAACAGTTTCCAACTCTCATCACGCAGCAAGTGAAAAAATAACAAACGAAGCATAATAATTTCCCTATAAACATACATATATTAGCTCTTACCGATAACAAAAAGGTTTTTATTTCTCTCTGTTGTTGTTCAAGAGAACGATATGCTTAGCAAAAGTACAGTAGAATGAAATGTCGGAGGCAAAAGCCACAACAAAGAGGTGTTCTATAAGACACCATTAACATTCTCTCAGAAATGCATTTCCATTCTAATAATCATTTAGTGGAACCAACACTGGCCTGAATCTACACACTCGCTAACTCCACTAATGAGTCAATCTCACGGATCATAAAAACACAATACAGTCTTATGAGACAAATTCATGCAGCCTCTATATTTTCTCTTTATTGAACACTACGCTGCTTTTGTCTAGTTTATTGAAGGCAGTCTTTTTGGTGCAGGGTTCTCAGAGGTTCACAACTGTGTTACCCAATGATAGAACACGAAGGAAAGCCAGCAGAGAATTACAAGTGCCCTTAAATTCAATGCTGATGAATTAACTTAAGAGTTGTAGCTTTCTTTAAGATGCAGTAATAACACCATTCCAATGACTGGAAGATGAGAAACATTATTGTTACTATAGTTTCAAAACAAAGCACTGTTTATGGTCACAAAAGCCACTGTTCAGGCAAAGAAAATGATCTCTTTATCCAAAAGAATGGAATTCCCTCACAACCATTTTCATCCCTTTTTCCCCCCCTCCCGTTCACTCTATTTTCTTTCATTTTGTCTTTGTCTGTTTTATTTTTGATCTGCGGACCGTGAAAAGGAAACCAAAAAATCTTTCATTGGTGCCTGGCAAGTCAGTAATAATTCACGGACAAAGACAAAGTTCTGTATTCACTGGCTTGCTCTGGATACTGTTAAAAGAGATATTAATAGAACAATGTATTGTTCTAATGCTCTGGAAATTAAAAAAAAAATGGCCTGGCTCCTCAATAACAGCTCATATATCTCCAGTTTAATACAGAACTCACACATCAAATAAAAACGCATAGCGACTCGAAGGGAGACCGTAGTGAGATAAATTTAGATTCAAAATGGAAGTGATGCTCCTGATTTGTTGTGCTCGTGACGCCTTCTTTCATTCATTTGAATGTAGATGATTTTTAAATTGCATTAACTGTCATTCTGTCCAAAGCCGCTAAATGAATGAAACTGCGTGGCTGAAAAAATCTCTTGAAAATGACCCTCGAAATGTTCTTATTTACAGAACTGAACAAAGTACAGCGGGAAAAAATATGAGTCAATGAACAAGACGCGTCGAATGAAATTGCATGAATAGAATGAATAGTTGCAGTTTTTTTTTTCTCTTTTCAACTAGATTATTTCCTGAAGAAAACATAAAAAAAAAAACATTATGATTTTACATAAACCAGTCTTTGGAGAGGAAATTTTTAAGAATAACGTTTCCTACGCTTTTTTAAAATGTTATGCATAATAATATGAGTCTTATCACACATGTTGAGGAAGTGAGTTTTAAGCCTAGTGGTTATAAACTTTTAATTAGTTTCATAGGCCATGTCTTTGCTTTCTCAGGCGTGAGCTTTGGTCCAACTCCATGGCTGTCTATGGGGCTGCATAGGCAGAATCAATTTTCCTCAAATCATTGAAGTCCTTTGGTGTCAAGCCCCCTCGTCAGACTGGACAAAATGCAATTTAGATGTCTGGTGACACACACTTGAGACATTTTAGTTTAACTTTGATCAAAAATCTCTGCCCTGGGGAATGAGTGAAGTTGCTGTTTCAGAGAGGGAGACAGAGACAGAGACAGAGAGAGAGAGAGAGAGAGAGAAAGACAGAAGAGTAAGAAGAGGAAATGAGAGAGAGAGAGAGAGAGAGAAAGACAGAAGAGGAAGAAGAAAAGAGAGAGAGAGAGAGAGAGAGGGAGAGAGAGAGAGATGGTCAAGGGATGCACAGGAGAGAAAAAAAACCCCAGAACACTAGACAGGTAGTGACTTGATAAAGGGACTGTGAAAAGGATTGATCAGTTTAAGACACAAGGCTGTAGAGAACTGTCCTCAGAGATCTGAGGCTGTTTTTGGCCCCAAACGCTGTCTGTTCCCTTACCAGCAAATCATAAATCAGCAGATTAGTTTGCCATAAAGCATTTTAGGATGACACCAGGGCTCTGAACAGCTGTGTCTAAGGGAGTATAACTATTCTCTCCTACACCCTCTACATGCCAACAGAGTCAAATATTACTTGATATCATACGTATATGGCTCGGTCATTGCTTGTTTATTTATTTATTTATTGGTTTGTTTGTTCATTTTGTAATTAACTTACAACTGTGTCCATAATGAAAGGCCAACAAGAACAATATTACTGCCATGGCGGCAGTCTCTCAAAACGAATATTTGTATTTGCTTGCAGTGGCTTTAGTGATTTGATAATTGATCTCATGCCACTCTTTATCAAATAATTGAGTTGTAATCATAGAAAAATGTTTAAAGCGACACTTCAGAATAATGACTCCAAGAGGCGTAAAATTGTTTACTCCTATTTTTGCTTTGGTGTCCTGGACATAAGATCTGAATATGCTAATAGCATATTATATCTCAAGTTAAATGATGCTGAAATGTATTATTCACTCACAGTTCTGTAACAAAAAAAAAAAAAAACTGTGAAAGAGAACAGGTCGTGCAGTGTCCGACAGAGGGCAGCTGACAGTGAGGTTTTATGAACGTGTGTAGTCATCCAGTTTAGACAAGCAGAATTTAAGCACTGACCTGAAACTGGAGGTTTACAACCATGATGCTGTCTGACTGAAATTCACACAGAGACAGACAGAGAGAGAGAGAGAGAGAGAGAGAGAGAGAGAGAGAGAGAGAGAGAAGAAAGGAAAAAGGAGTAGAGGGGAGTAACACTACTCGTGCGAGGAAAACCGAGTCACTCTCATGCAGTGCAGTTGTCATTCTTGTCTATTTAGAGGTGTCATGACAACATTCACATAACCTAAGGCTGTTTTTGCTTCAGGAAGAAGTGAACAGCAATTTTTTGGCAGCGTTATGAATTATGTATCGTGTCCAATTCAGCTGCCGAGTATGAGCTGAGATTTGGCCGTGCATAAATGCAGCATTTTATAAATCTGCATTATTATGACGAGCTTTTCAGCTGCTGGCTGGAGCAGAGGGACGAAATCTGAGAGGGGGCCAGAGGAGCGATAAATTGGCTCTGTTTGATTACTTAATGACAACGTTGACATAATTTCCAAGGATTATAAATTTCCGCGGCACAACGCTGTAAATTTGCCAGCGTTAAATTAACTCTAAGAGAGTTCATATAATCCACCCTCGTGAGTGTGGATCATTTAAAACCCCTTTTTTTGATGTTTGTGTAAATCAACACTTGTCAGAGTAAATGCAATTCTGAAAGAACAGGAAAACAGCGCCCCCCCCCCGCCCCTCTTGTAGGTGTTCAGTAAAAGTAAAATAGCTCTGAAGTGAATGTTTTGCAACTCCAGGAAATTTCACAATGAGAGACAATCTTTACTTTTAACTCACTTAAGTTTATCGATGTTAATATCTTTATTATAGGGCTAGTATTTTGACAATATGTTCGTTTATATTGTGAAAATGAAACATGATTATAAATTTCAAGGTAAACTGTGCGTGCTGAAAGTTAGCATTTGTTGACCTCCGATATCAGGAGTCACTTTATTATGCCTCTACTGTCCCTTCTGTACCTACTATGCACTCACACTAAGGCTCACAAAACTGGCTGTTATGGGTGATTGTAAATTTCAAGGTAAACTGTGCATGCTGAAAGTTAGCATTTGTTGACCTCTGATATCAGGAGTCAGTTTATTATGCCTCTCATAAAGACCGAAGACGATCATGTTTATCCAGTAAAATGAATCATAAACATACACTTTGCAAGTTTTAAGAAAATAAAAAGTTTAAACACACTTAACTTATGTGAAACCATGGAAGTAGTTATGAATGCTTAAGGGGAAATACAAAGATTTAGCTGAACGATAATGTCACCAAGTCCTCTTGACAATCACATCTGGTTTTGTGTGTCCTCTTACCTCCCCATATTGGATCAAATCAGAGCCCATTCGTCTTGTGTGGTATCAATTATATAAGGCCGACACTTCAGATATCATATTTTCTGTGCCTAAAAAGATAAGGCCTAATGAATTCTCACAATGATTTTTTTTTCCCCCCCTTTCCATATGGCCATAACTCATTTCCTTTCAAACTCATCCATCACGCTGCTCAAATCATACGGACGTGCCGTGCCTCACACGCAATGTTCAGCATAAGATTAATAACACAGTACAAGTCATTTACCCATGTTTCCACAAATGAACTTCCATTTGTTCCGCTACAATGGATCCAGAAGACTCAACATTTCTTTTCTCGGAGTTTGTTGTTTCAGACTGATAAAGGGAAGATGAGGTAATGGCATTTCACAGAAGGTTAAATAATTGTGTCAAGGAAGAAAGAAAGAAAGAAAGAAAGAAAGAAAGAAAGAAAGAAAGAAATTTTCTACATAGAATGTGACAGGTTGTTTAAGTCTGGCTCATCTGACATGCCCTTAGAGCGACGGGGATCGTCTTTTTAGGTCAGAGGACCGACTATCAAAACCAATGAGGAGGCAGGGATTTTTATTTTGAGGCAGTTTTTTTTTTTTTTTTTTCATGAGGTAGTTTTTTAAAATATATGTGCAAAATGGGGGCGACATGGTGTCGCAGTAGGCAGCGCTGTTGGCTCACAGCAAGAAGGTCTCGAGTTCGATTCCTGGCCCGGAGTTTGCGTGGTCTCCCCGTGTCTGCGTGTGTTTCCTCTGGGACCTCTGGTTTCCTCCTACAGTCCAAAGACATGCAGGTTGCGTGAACTGGAGACACTAAATTGAATTGGAGACACTAAATTGTATGAATGTGTGTGTGAGTGTGTTTGTCCGTGTGTCTGCCCTGTGATGGTCTGGCGACCTGTCCAGGGTGTTTCCCTGCCTTTTGCCTTATGAGTGCTGGGATAGGCTCCAGCACCCCCTGCGACCCTAATTAGGATAAGCGGCTTAGAAAAGGAGTGAGAGTGAGTGTGCGAAATGAAGATGTCCAGCTTTCACTTTGAAGGACGAAACTTTCAGACTGGACAAGGTGCGAGAGATGCATGGTTTCGTCGTCAGGCGACAGTGAATGCTGATAAACTCCTGACCCTCTTTCAGACATGGCTCATTTGTTTTCAAACTATATGCATCACAGAGCAATGACCCTGATAAAGGTCAGCAGCAGGTATAAAAATTCACCTCTTCCGATACATCGCCCAGGGCACAAACTGAAATGTCATTAACGAGTCAAGCATCCTTTTTCATCAACATTTTCAAAATATATATCTATTTAAACATATATATACACACACACACACAGCATGCATATATATATATATATATATAAATTCAGTGCATCAATTTGTAAACGTAGAATTGGTCATTTTGCTGCAGTGAAATAACGAGGTCCCCAGAGGTCAGCCTGAGATCTGTGTTAAACCCAAAGAGACAATATCAATAAAGACATCAAAACTCTCACTTCTGTCAGTTCTCTCCGCCTCCCTTGCCCCCGGGGCTCGGACCAGACCCTCAGTGCCTGCTCAGCAGCCTTCGTCAAAGAGGATAAAATGAACAGGCAACAATAGCAGGCAAAATCCTCTGGAGGTTTCTGCACAGTGCAGACCAGATGGAGCACATACATTCATGCCCTACTTCTGTCGGCAGAACATGATTTACATGCCAGGCTTTTGCTTCTCATGTGTGTGTTCTGTGTCGTAATACAGGCTGTGTGCACAGATTGTTAGATACTCTGAATGGATCACATCTTTTCTCTTTTCTTTTATTATCTTTTCTGAAACCCCCCCCCCCCCAAAAACACAAAACCAAAAACCGAAAAAGAAAACCCTACATACACTGTTTTGCTCCTCTTGTTCGGACTTGTATAACGCTTGAGGGTACCAATGTTACATTAAACATTTAAACGCATTTTACAATCATTCATACCATTTCTTCTGAAAAAAAAAAAGAAAAAAAAAGTACATGGTTGATGTTCAAACACACGCAGCACTTCACGATTCAAATGTTGTGTTAAAGTATGTATTTTACATTTATTCTTCCCATTTCATTTCTTCCCCCATTGAAATATTTGCATCTCATACTTTATTTTATCTGTCAGTTCCAACCCTCCATGTCTGACAAACGCAGCATCAAAGGCCCATTAACGGGATCGCGTCACATACAGAGAGATACTCAACGGCCTAGAGACCTGGTGAAATCCTCAAAGGACCAGAAGAAAGGAAAAGAGTGTGAAAAAGTTTGGCCCGTGTGGTGTAACGTCACGACAAAAAAAAAAAAAAAGCAATTCATACAGGCCCCAACACACTGACATCTTGATAAGACTGAAGAATAAAGTAGCTTCAGATCAGGCATTAGGTTTCATATTTTTCTTCTGCTAGAGAATTTACATTGCTCTTACTCCATTTGCGCTTCTAGCTTTTTTTTTTTTTCTTTTATGTTCTTTTTCTTCCTTTTTTTTTTTTTTGGTGAGAGGAGGAGGAGGGAACAGTGATAAGATGTGACAGGCTGATAGCTGCTCACAGCTCCTGCCTGAGAAAAGCAAGAGGGGAGGTGTTTGTGGGATAAGAAAAGCTTTAGGGGAAGACAGACGAGGGTGGGGGAGACAGAGAAACAGAACTACGGAGGGAAAAATGAACCGGGATGGCTGACGTGAACATGAGAAAATCTAAACTCTGATCTTTTTCCTTCTAGAAAGTTGAAGCATAATGCTCATAATGTGTAATGTATAGTTTGATCATTTAAAAAAAAAAGTTCTCTCTTCACCACCATTGGTCTTAAATACGCACTAAGGCAGGTACGAATGTACATCCACTTACTTGCTGAGGATGTAGTTTCAGTTTCTGAAGTCATAGGCCTATTTTAGGCATGGAGTCTAAAGGGTTGCCCTCAGTAAATATATTGCTTGCTTAAAGCCTCTGTTACTATATCAATGATAAATAGATAAACAAACAAACAAACAAATATATAAGACATCATGTGTAACATGACTCAAAGCTCCTCTAGGAAGCTGCTGAAGATCCTTTTTGCAGGGCAATTGTTATTTGATAACGTGTACTAGTTCTACCCTTGAGGAAAATGACCAACACATCAACAGCATGATGCTAATTCACTGAATTTACCTATGATCCAGCCAGCTGTACACAACAACAAGCAAGCAAACACAATGTTTCACTGTTAAAAAAAAAACCACACACATGAGTTTCACTTAATTTCTTGTTTTTTTGAGCCCTTTTGATAAATACAAAAGAGACAAAGTTTTGAACATACAGTCTGGGGAATTTGCTGTCATCTAGCAGAACAAGAACAGCAGGGTGCAGACAGATAGCTTCTCTATGCCAACGGCTGTGTAAGAACCCACCCTGTCTTCAAATCATATAGAGGACTACAAGGTCTGTGCACACCGTATCGGTACATCTTTGCTCTTCTGACAAGAACAGGACACACCTGCAGTTCTAACACATGCCCACGGATCTTGCGTGGTCCTGTGGTATGGCTGGTGCACCTCTATTGTACTAATCTACTGTACTAAAAGGGTGGACACTACTATAAAATATCACAGATGCCATGTGAGAGATTACATAATTATCACTGGTTTGTCTATGTTAGTTATTGCTTCATAGACCTGCCAATAATTAAACGTAAGATGGGGCAGGATGACGGAGAGATTTTACAATCTAGAGATTATTACATTTTGATTATAGTCACAGCAAGTGCAGAATGTGTCCCTAGGGTTCCGTCTGTTTACCGAGCGATTCTTTCAAAAACGTCCTATCAATCACGAAGTGGTTCATAAAACATTGATGTTCCACGATGGCCCCTAACTTTTAAAAGAAAAAAACCCCTTAAGGCTTATCTTGCTTTTTAATCTATTTCCACAGTGTTGTGTATCTGTAGGAAGCTGTACCCATGACAACTGCACGCACCCAAACAGACGCGGTTCTCTCTTATGTTGTTTTTCTACATGCTCTGTGTTATAAGGGCCGATGGCGTGACCATATATGGAGAAGAACCAGAACAACCTGCATACAGGGGTAAAGTAGAAAGAGTGCAGCAATGTCAAATGAATGTGAAGCAACAGCAGGAAAACTGGAAGATATATAACATTTGCTCTTGCGCATTTCAACTGCGCGTGACAATCTATTTCGTGCTACGGGTTGCCTTGATTTATCACTTTGTGTGTTGTGTCTCTTGAACTGTTGATGCTGAACGCTAACATCTCTGTTGATGGGACACACGGTGAATGAGTTGGTAGAGGCTTCGTTCACGGCCGTTGATTCGTCTCCTTCCCCCCACAGCGCTTTGAAGAGCTCATCAGAGAGAGAGCCAGGAGACATGAGAACGACAGCACTTGACTGAAAACAGCAGGAACTCCCCCCCCCCAGGAGATGTAAATAGCGCCAACACTGAACGGGAGACAGCTGCCACTCATGACTCGATGAATCCCCCCCACCCCCCCCCCCCCCGCCCGACCCCCCTGGACCCATCCCCTCGTCATCAATGTCTCCACATTTCCCAACCTCCTTGACGCCTTCCCATGGAGGAGCTCGACGACTCCTAATTTCCTCGAGCAATTCCGGAGGTTAAAAATGTCATACCGAAGCAACCCCAACTCCCCGACCCCCCCCCCCCCCACTCACCCACCCACTCAGCAACACCTCCCAAAGCGTGACATCACAGTCTGTAGATGAGCTATTT
Organism: Chanos chanos; assembly: GCF_902362185.1. Lineage (NCBI taxonomy): Eukaryota > Metazoa > Chordata > Actinopteri > Gonorynchiformes > Chanidae > Chanos > Chanos chanos. Next base: position 40,961,360 of record NC_044502.1, read on the forward strand.
GAATGTGATGGTGAGGGTTTTTTTTCATAGACTTTAGCCCTTGACCCACCTCATCTTCCTCTCCAAAGCACCAACATCAGCTAAGAGGCTTTTTAAATGGCTGGGCGTAATGAAACCACGGCACAGCTAAAGCCCAAGGAGACTTTAAAGGGATAAATTCAATTCTTCACTCCCTCTGACCTCTTATGTGTGAAGAGAGTCATGCTAGCACGGCCACTCCGGGCTCCCTTGACTCAGCTGATCGTGCAGTTCTCTGCTAATGCTTCACAGATCAGACCACAGGACAATCCTCAACAGCTTCTTTTTTTTGTTCGATTAAACAGACTTAAGTGGTGCATTCACAGAAATCTCATCTCAAAAAAAAAAAAAAAAAAACCCGTTTCTTACGGCTCCAGGAGGAAGGCATTCCACAAAGTGTGGAAAGACGCCGAACCACAGAAAGAATCCGCGGGAAGGATCCAATTAGACCGGAAAGAATTCTGCCACGCTAAGCTTGAACCAAGGTAGGATCTAAAAAGCCGTCCCTTCATTGGCTAGAGGGCAGCAAGCCTAATCTTCAAACCTGCATCTCATATCCAAGTCACGCTGAGAAACAGAGGTAAAGAAAAATAATCCGAAAAGCTGATGTAAGACTGTTTTTTTTGTTGTTTTTTTTTCACCGGATGTCAAGACGTGAATGTTGAGTTCATCTGCTGAAAAGCAAACATACAGTATTATGTATGTCTCTCAGATGTCACCAGAAAGCAGGTTTTTGCCTCATGTTAGGCAAAGATGTACTGAGTATTGCTTCCTCTTCATTTCAAAAGTTTGTTGGTATGCATTTGTGTCAAGAATATGTGGAGGATTAGATCATCAGGCAATCAACAGCAGCTCTCTCTGTACACAGCAGTGTCACCTCGGGTTGACTAATGATGATGTTTGTGGATGAATAATTCAGATAGTGAGGTTAGTGCAGACTGTGCGCTACTTAGCATTTGCTTTGCTGACACCTGCTGGTGCATCACCAACAAAAGGCAATTATAGCTTGACCCTTCTGGAGCACTCTGGCATCAACCCAAATCCAATCAAGGGCTTTATTTTTATGTGTGTGTGTGTGTGTGTGTGTGTGTGTGTGTGTGTGTGTGTGTGTGTGTGTGTGTGCGTGTGAGTGCATGTGTTCCACTTCAGAAGTTTCTGGAATCTTGATCTTCAGTTGCAAAACTTCTACCCTTTCAGCCAGACTTTCCTTTGTTGCAGCGAAATGTGTGACACTGCAATAAAAACAAAACAAAACAAAACAAAACAAAACAAAACAACAATAACAACAACACCAAAAACTGGCCTCCCTTCCTTTGCCATTGAATCATTTAGCCAATCATATCCTGATTCTCAGTCCTTTATTCACTCTCTTGAGGTACTCTATCATTCACTTTGCAAGTGGTGTATGTAGCATCATTCTGATTAGTGTTTCCATAAATACCCTCATCTCCTTTCTCACTCTCTCCATAAAGTGAACGTAATAAGAGTCAAGATTCATTCAAGAAAGGACTATCATTTCAGTATCACTTCAGCCTCTCCACCAAATCCCTCTCAAACCTCCCAATGGCTCCACTGTAAATTCAAATGAATGCTTTCAAAAGACATCTTAGGTCTTTTTCAGTGGCTGTCTCCATGACTGCTCCATTCACACCATTCAGACAGATGATACATTCATTTAACCAGAGATTCCAATGCACAGGTGATAGCGCAATGCTGCTGACTGAGGTAAACATTTCTCCTGAGGATATTTGGGACCTTAGGAGATCTGTAAAATGGTTTCAGTCTCTCTTTGCTTGTCTCTTTACCAACTCCTTATACATACTCTGTCAATGAATAAATGTTTATGTGTTCGTACGCATTGCGTATAGGGGTATGAAACCTCTTCTCTTCATTTCATTTTTACTCGTCTCTTCTCTCTCGTCTGTCTGTTTGTCTGTCTGTGCAGAAGCAGGGCACCCTAAGGGTGCTCGGTCTTCCCCCTGGGGGTGCCGCGGAACGGGATCGTGCCCTCTTGGCACAATTAGCTTGGAAACAATCCCCTGGCAACCCGTAGCAACACCCCTCTGCATGATTTAAACGTTTGTGCGTCGAGGGAGATGGGGTGGGAGGCCTTTGAAGATTACTGTACGGTTAGGGAGAGATGTAGAGCAAAGAGAGAGAGACGGGTATAATGAGCTGACCCTAAGGGGGGAGACCCTACAGCCCCACCCCACCCCCTCCACCCTGAGGGGGAAAAGTGCTCTTGCACTCCATATAGCAAAGGCTCTCACCGACATGTGAGATAACACAGCTAATAAAATCCCACAGGCTTACTCATTGATTAAAACCATGTTTGAAGCAGTGCTCCTATTTTGAGAATACAAATCCATCTGAACTTATCTTAGTGAAGTAATTTACATGCCAAACTACTACTACATGACCAGGGCTGCCCAGGGCTCGGGGGATTCCCAAGGTCAGTTCTATCTTCAGAATAGGTCAACTTGTTATTCCTTCACAGTGTCACTTTAATGGCCAATAAGGCCGGTTCAGAAGGATTTTATGTCACCCAAGTACAAGTAATTCATTGTGGAAGTGCCATGTATGTATAGATGACAACGTTGTAGACTTTATCACATGACAAACATCTCCATAAAGGTAATTAAACCACGAGAACTGAATCCAGAGTCAATGCCTAAATATATATATATATATATATATATATATATATATATATATATATAAATAAAAGACAATGATATGCAAAAAGATACGAAATGCTTAGCAAGTTGCAAAGCTAACATCGGGAAACTCAAACTTGAGCTACGCCAATAGAGGGCTCGTTCGATGACTCAGTGAAACCCAGATAACAGCTGTGGGTGAGGAATCTGTGAGGAACGAGTGTCTCTGAGCTGAGATGAGCTGAGCAGAACAGAAATGGTAGTTTTAGAGGCCCACTGAGGACTGTGACAGTGCGCAGGATGAGCTAGCGGCACAGCGAGGGGACACCATGTGGAGCGTCAGCTGAAGCTCCCTATTACAATTCCCAGAGCAAAGGGATTAGAAAAGAGAGACCTTCTCCGTCTCTCTCGGTGGTTAACCAAATGAAACCCGGCCAGACTGCAGACAATAAACAGAGATCTTAATTCCGTGAAGAAAAGAGCATTTTTCCATTGATGATGGAGCTTGGAGAGCGCTAGTCGAAGGAGAAAAACCACACAGGAAACGTGCGGGGACCAAACGAGAGAAAATAGAGGCTGTTAATTACTTCCCCTCAGCAACAGCACGCTTCTTCATATAGTAAACATCGTTTGATTCTTATCCTCTATCGTTCTCTCCCCCCCCCCTCTTCTCTTTCACTATTTCAATGGCCCAAGGGAGAAAGGACCTTTCCTGAAAAGCAAATTTACTTTGAATTTAACAACAGTATTGGAGTGTGTCACACACACACACACACACACGCACACAGCATGGTTCTCTCCTTTTCTGCCAGACTGTGCAGATGCCATTTTTAGACCACCCCTCCATATACCAAGCTGCCTGGGATTTCAAAAATTAATTGCTTGTTAATTTTAATGCTATCTGCCATTTTAAATGTTAATTGCTTTTTTCCTCCTGGAAGGACTTTGGTGACATTATATTAGACTTTGTTTGTTGGAGTACAACACGTTCTCTCTGTCTCTCTCTCTCTCTTTCTTTCATTCTGTCTTTCATTCTTCCTCTACAAAGGACAAACAATGGCACCCTTGCAAGAGATTTCCAGAAAGTCTGGCTCTTCCAAATTCATCTGATAATATGTCGGTATCGGACTTAGTGGATCCGTGGTGTCAGTAACATTCAAATTAAAAAGCATGCGGCAGATGGCTGTAATCTGATTAAGGACTTGCGGGAGCCCCCTTCTGTGTGGCATTTGATGGAGATCTTTAACAGAGGCATAAAAAGCACTGGCATTTGAGTTAGGAGTGTATGATTTTTTAAAAAAGGCTCGGCCTCCTTTGTGTTTAAGCCTTTCCAAACGTCTTATTAACCAGTATGGCATATGGTGTCTGACACAGTAATAGGGGTTGAAAGAAGCCACGGAGAACACGACAAAATCTAATCTGACTGCTACAGATTGAAGGTCGTACAGCCTGGATAACAAATGCATGAAACGATAGTAAGAAAATACCAAACAGACCCATTTTGTCATTAATAAATACTGCACTTAAAGGATTCGTCTCCTTGATTATATAAATGGCTACAGACAATACACGGAACCATAACAGGGTCATTCAGCCAACCATGCGTCATATAAGACACCCTGGGGAACATACAGATGCTGGCAGAATTGCTGCTTTGTCTTGTGTCAGTGTTGGGAAGAGACTGTGAGTGCAAAAACACTAAGCCAACAATACACGTACCTTTGATATAGGCACTGCCACCAGTGGGAATATGAGGTGTTTTAAGGTTGTGATCACAAAGAGTACTGAGTCACCAACGTGTCTCTGAATGTTAAACTGACGAATGAAGTTAAACAGGGAAAAACTGGGATAAGCATGCAGGCCACCTCAGGCATCTTGGCCACGAACTCCATACTAAACATCCCGTATGGGGTGAAACTCAGGTGCTATACACAGAGTGAATCATTCACAATTATGAAATCATTAAAAGTATATACAGGTCAATTTAATGGAAATCACTTTAACACAACTTTTCAAATTAGACCTTTGTGGAAAAACCCCTTAATAAGTGCAAGCAATAAAACATTCTATCAAACCCTGCACATAGGTTTTTAAGAATGTGTGTGTGTGTGTGTGTGTGTGTGTGAGTGTGTGTGTTTGTGTGTGTGTGTGTGTGTGTGCGTGCGCACGCATGTCTGTGTGAGTGTGAGTGTGTGTGAGTGTGTGCGTGTGTGTGTCCATGAAAGGCTTAGTGCTGTGGAACATGCTAACCTCACTGGAGCTCACAGTGTACAGCCATCACACAAGAACGATGAAGTTGGAGAGTAATTACTGGGTTCATGTAACTCCGGGCATAAAAGCGAGCACTTCTAGTGTTCTGGGCTCATTATAGCCCCCAGATGGCCTGACACAGAGAATTTCCAGTACCAAATGGCAATCCCTGATAGAGCTTTCAGTTCTGCCAGGGTTTGGGTGCCTGTCACTCAAATCAATCTTCAATACAAATGCAATAATAATCCCTTAAGGTGAAACATGGTGTTGTTTATTAGCTTCGTAACGTCTAAAGTTAACGTTAAAAAAACTCACTGCGACGCATCTATAGTGCTTTCATCGTCTTGCTTTATAAAACAGAACATTTTCGAGCCACATTCGACATCAGAGGGGTCTGATCAGAAAAGCGCAGCGTGAATTTTGGAATGCGCTCGTTTTTCTGCGTGTGCTTCGTCTCTGACCGCAGGGCCTCAGCAGGTCTGCTGGCGAGAGCTGGCAGGGGGGCATCTGGTGCCCACCTCTTCAACAGACCGGGCTTCACGCTGACAGAAAGCAGTGGGAACATTGAGGGGATTGATGAAGATTCTGGTTGCCAAGGACAATTAGCGGGGCCGCGGAGATCCAGTTTCGCCCCGTCGTCCAAGACATTTTCTTTTGCCTCGCGGAGGGGGAAAAAAAAACCAAAAAACGGGTAAACATGCGTTTCACGCTGAAGAAATTACCTCTCTTTGTTTTGGATACAAAACAAAACAAAAAAAAAAGTTTTATGGATTGATTCAAAACAGGAGGGTAAAGTATATGAGCCCCCCCCCCATTCGAAAAGAAGAGGTCTGAACATTCGTTTATTACAGTCCTTCACTGGAGATTTGTTTTAGGAGGCCTGTTAACACAGGCCTCCTCCACTGGGGATAATCAAAAGACTTTGTGGAAAAAAGTCTAGAAAAAGAAGAAAGGAGAGGGTGTGCTTGTGTCAACCAGCGAGCTTTACTCAGGTAGAGCTCATAAAAAAAGCCGAGGAAATGGTATTTGGCTTGCTCTTTCGGCAAAATGAAAGCAGGCAGACCAAGAAGATTGAGACGTTTATGGGAACCCGGAGGAAAAGACAGACATGCATACAGCCCATACTTGAGAGCTAGACTCAGTTACGTTCGTCTGTCTTAGTCGGAGCGACTGATCTCCTGTCAGTCGTTTTTCACTAATGAAACTACTTTATAACATTACAAGCCGTGTGAAAAAGAGCAATGTTTATAAATGTAATTTAGAAGGAAGGTTGGATGCCACTTAATCTTCAGAATTAACTTTTGATGAAGACAGAGACTCTTGGATGCTGGATGCATGTCATGTGCTTGGGTGTGTAATTAACTAAAACTACATCACAGTTAAATGAATATGGAACCAAGTGATTCATGGCTGTATCAGTTAAAGCTCTGCCAACTTGGCAAGGACGACATTTTGAAAAACATCTTCAAGATAATGACAACAAAAATGACAGAAATCTGTAGATGTTTCTGTGGTGCAGCTAATTCAGTTTTTTTTTTCCTGCAATCACTCCCTCTATTACAGCCCACAGTGAAAAGACTCAGAGAGTGTTGTGCTAGACTTTATGTATCCCAGTTTGATAGTATCCCCATTGTCTGGAATTAGGCTTGCCTCATGTGGCTGTTACACCAAAGGGGATTCTGGGTAATGGAGTATCATCAGGAAAACAGTGTGAGACATTAATTACAGACTGACCCATCTGAGCGTCCTCAAGCACATATTGTTCACAGTCACACTGTCATCTCTCCTCTCACAGATAGAAATAGTTCAATGCTTGAAAGCACAAAGTGTAGCTTGACTTCTCTGAAACTCTCTTCCTACTACAGGAGAGTGTTTTATCGTACAGCTATAAAAATTCAGATGTGTGCTTTTCCTCTTCTTGTATTTATTTATTTATTTACTCTTTTTTTTGGTGTCTGGAAAGAGTCCAGTGTGCTAAAATTTGCCTTGGGCACAAATGTCTTACTGTGGCAGATTGTAGTCCCTTGTGAAGTTAGAGTGTGGATGAAAAAGCCACCCGAGTCTGCTCAGTGAAGTGTGAATCACTCCAGCTTTCTAAAAGACTTGAGGTATTTTTTCCAGAAGTTCAAACTGTTATTATATCTCAGAGTGTCTGTGTGTTTGGGGGTTCAAAAATGCTGAATTGGTGTATTTTTGGGCCGAATAATGAGATTCATGTTTCCGTGAGGGAAAAAGTATATTAAACGTGTGTATGGAGAAATGATTGGGTTCATCATCCGGAGAGCAGAACCAATCAATCATCGACTCTGCTAAGAACTTGATTGGCAGTTTGTCGTGGTTTTTAATCCGAGAAGTCCGGCATATGTGAAGTTGGCTACATTTGCAGTTTGTCTCAGAGCTGAATGGAGCTTTGAATGCTTTGTGACAGTGGATCTTTAATGTGATGTGGCAGCTCATTTGCACTTCTCCTTATCTGTTCAGGAGAGTACAGACTGCACCCTAATGGATTATTCAATATCATTCCACTTTGGTGAGGCAGAGGTCTATTAACATGCATTCTCTTTTTGGTTCAACTTCTTATATTTTAGTTATTGTGCTGGACCTCACATTTCTGCTGGCAAAATTTTTCATCCTCTAGATGTTTGATGGGCTAGAAAGTGTCATACTGATAGTAAATCAGAATAAAATCATTATTGTTCATAATGAGACCATCTGGGCAGATCAGTAATAATTGAAAGATTTGAATCATTTTCATAGCACTATTGACACTGATTGACAGTACTTAACTTCTCCTGAGCTACTTGCCAGCTATGAAATTTGGTTTCAGTGCTTCAAAGACTCTTAGAATACCATGAGATGGATACAACAAGTACATATGGAGCCATACTGTTGGTCTCACCATGTATACTCTTTCATCTCAGGACAGAAAATTACACTATACAAAGATACTGTAGTGCCCTGCAGTGCAGCAGCCTAACAGCCACGGGTACAGCAGCATTGGCCCCTTTGATGAAGGTTATACGGCTGGTTAAATATGTAACGAAACAGAGAGAACAGAGGTCATCAAAGTTGGGTTAGATCCAACCCCGGTACTTTTGGTGCCCGAGGTTAGACTTTGAAAATGTAAAGCATACTGACATGGACATTGCGAGACAGTCAGATTGGCAGATTAAAAAAGAGCACGACAACTTGCTTAAATTGATAAAAGCATAAAGTGGTTCATTTGCTGGCTAGCTTATGTAAAGCTATCTGCTAACGTTAGGTATGATAGCATTAGCTTTGTTTGATGCAGAGAATGATATAATTCGTCAATACACACTGACACACGCTTCTGACGATAGACCGGGGGCCAAGACCAAGTGGGAAATAAGTTGTCCTTATTGCTTTTGATCGACCTTTATTGCCATCCTTTTATCCAAACCCTCATGATTGTCTTTAGTTTGACAAAGCCATTAATGCTTACCAAATGAACAAAAACAAGACGGTACAATGTACCTACTGCCTGGTTGATGCCCCCTCTGAGCTAGGTGTTAGGGATGAACATGATTAAGGTCTGCTATCTAAAAAAACAAACACAAAAACAGATATGAAGCAACAGGCTATCAGTTAGATTAAACCGCTCTCTAGCAGATGTTCCAAATCCATCTGTTGTGACAAGCTGCACTGCTAATTAAGGAAGCTGCTATGTCTCCTGAATCTTAACAGCTTTCCCTGTGATAATCAACATCTCATCTTGGCGAAAGGTGTAAGCAACACAAACTTCAACCTTAACTCGGTGCAACAAACTTAAGACAAAAGCTGCAGACTAAACTACATTTCCCTGTGGCTTTCCCTTGAAAGTGGACTAGCTCTGCAATAAAGTAATATATATGTATATTCTATCAAATGTATTAAAGATTATGGGGACATGGGGAAGGGATGGAAGAGAAAAATGGAGAGAGTACAATGAGAGAATGGAGAAGCAGAGTGGCCGAAGAGATAAACGTATTGCAAACTAACGATAAAGTGGGAGGAAAAAGATAGAACAGAGAACAGCAGACACAAAGAGACAGAAAATGAAAAACGGACCTTTGCGAAAAGAAGTGGCAGGGGTAAAATAAGAGGGAGGGAAGAAATGGAGAGATATAGAAAAAGGAAAGATGGAGAGGATGTAAGTAGAAAAGAATGATTTGGTCCAGTCGGTCTCTTCACAGTGGCTGCCTCTGTGTCTGTGTGATTTAGCGGTCATGTCTCCTTGCTACCCTCCCACACCCCACCACACCCCCCCACCACCATCACTTTATGATTAACGGCTAGTTGTGCTTATTGTGGTGCAGTGGCTGTGGTTGGACGAAGGCCTTCGGGGAGCAAAGCAATATCGTCCAAAATAAACACCCTCCAAAAAACAAACAATACCAGCGATATGAAAGCCATACCGGTTTTTAGGAAGGAGGGAAATTTTGCCGTGCTATCAAAGATGACTGGTCAGACCCACTACTGGGACTATCACACACATAAGGTTACTTAACTGGGACGAAAGATGTATTTACAGTGTATACAAGTCCTGTCTTTATGGCCAATACCAATTGCATGAGCCTTATGATATATGTTTTACGGCCTGCGGAAAAATATTACGGCTAACATTTTCAAAGGTTATGTTGTTCTCCTTCTCACTGAAAAGCAGAGGCAGTAAGAGGGTGTTTGAATCTGGACCTTTGTCTCCATAGAACAGACAGATACTCTATTTATTCAGTGTGCATGTCCTTGTTCAGCAAATTACACTTCTCTAGCATAATATCTGGTAAAATGGAAATCTTTGGAATACATATACTGTATAATATATATATATATGTGTATATATATATATATATATATATATATATATATATATATATATATATATATAAACATGTAATAAAATGCCAAAAAGCAGTGAAGATCAACTCTGATTTGACTCTTATTTAAGCTTTATAATAAGAACTAAACTTGCTGTAAATCTGTAATGTTTAACAAACTCCCCCCAAAATTTTCTTCCTTCTACATACGTTCTTCCTGTCAGTCTCTCTCTCGCTCTCCATCATTCTCTTTAAAACATTTATTTCCTCTTCTGTATTTCCCTTGAAATGTGACTTCCTTTGAATATCTCAATTATAGGCCTGACACCTACACGTAACGGCAGAGGAAGCTGACTCAACAGAGCTGTTCATGATGGGTAATTACTGTCCCCCCTAATGAAGACAAGCTGCCCTGGAAACATGAGTGTTTTTAGGTTTCATTATTTATTTTTTAAAGGTCTACTTTTTTGTCCAAGAAATGAGTACATTTTCAGCAAAGGAAAAAAAAAAAAAGATAATTAACACTCAATCGATGCAAACAGCAGAAAAGCGAGACAGAGAGACTGCAGTGTAGGTTATTACAGAGGTTGAGGGACAGAGGCAGAGAACCTTAGCTTTCAGGGGGAAAAAAAAAACAATGAATTTATTCTGTGCTGTGTAAAACCAGAGTTAAAGAGAGGAGGGAAAAAAAAGACGAATTCTTTTTATGATGCCTAAAAGCGTTACGGATTGTAAGTCATACATACAAGTGAACATTGTGACTGAACAATGTTAGCCTTGACCCCGACACCATGAATAGTGAAGATAACAGATTCGTTTTATGGAACAGGCGAGAGTTTTTTTATGACAGAGGCTGTGTTTTAGCTCCTGCATCACCATGGATATGGCTTTCGTTAAATACTGTTTGAGTATAAAGGGTTCAAATGTCACCTTGCTTTAGCCGAAAAGCTAGCAACAGAGCTAATGTATGATAACTGTGATGAACATCGGTGAAAATAAACTTACACAACAGTGGTCGGTGTGTTATACAGTACGTAAACTCTGCACTCTGTTTGTACAACACATGGACCTGAATAACTCAACATAACTCAACTGACTTATACATACATACATACATACATACATACATACATATATATATATATATGTGTGTGTGTGTGTGTGTGTGTGTGTGTGTGTATGTATATATATATATATATTTTTTTTTACATTATATTGCTGAATCCAGTTTACTAGATTTGACATTTGCTTTGTGTGTCCGTCTCTTGTTTCTCTTCTCCTTTCTGTCCTTTGCAAGCACCACATGGTTTCCTATCTGCGCCCCTCGTATTATGGAGATGATAAAGACCAACGCTGGATATGGTTTCAGAGTCTCGGCTGTAGAAAACTACAAGACGTTCTGAACAAATGGAGAATGCCATGGCTGGACTGGGTGCACATTGGAATGGTGCATGAAAAAGCATATGGTCAGACAACGGGAATGCTACTCTTCTCTCTCTCTCTCTCTCTCTCTCTCCCTCCCCTACTTTTTAAAGAGATACAAAGGGCAACAGGTCTAGAAAAAAATGCCAAATAACAGAGATAGATTAATATGTACATTGCAAAATACTGTCAGAACTGCAATGAAAAATTACCATAAGCACGGTGGCCCAAGTTGAGCATATAATTGTTTAATTGTGTTTGCCTAATGTCCTCCTAATTGTAGCAACCAACTCCTTTCAGCCAAAATAGTGCCACACTAAAGGCATTATCGTTCATGAACACACACAAAAAAAAACCCTATTTTGTGTTTGTGTTTTTGCTGCAAGGTTAGGGTGCTGATTTTACAGATGAATAAACATTCACATTACAATTAACTGTAAATGGCTGTTGGCTGCAGCAGAAATAACATTAGCACCTGCAAAGACTTTCTCTTGCTGTTTCTTCAAACTGGTTGTTTGTTTGTTTGGTTTTTTTTTTTTCAACAAGAACTCAAATATTCTATTACTGCAACAGTTGCATGCGTCCTTGTAATGTGCTCACATTGGCTATCTCTGAAGATCAAATGTATAAAACAGGAAGAGACTGCTTGGCATGCAACATTTACTCATCAAGATACAACCCAGGACTTTCTGGCCCGTTTTGCATTTTGAGAGGTGACCAGACGGGTAATTGCTTGCCGTTCCCGTAGGAGGTTCTGGAGGCATATCATAAACTTACTTTTTTATGTGAATGATTTATTATATACACTGTGTTTATACACTGAATTTTTGCTGATATCCAGTTCAAGGTCAGTTATGTTGCATTTTTTTTTTTCATGGCATATTTCAAGTACAGTTTAATGGCTCTACAAATGTCTGTGTTTAGTCACCAAATTTATAATATCTCACCATTTCTTCACTCCTAAAATGAAAGATCATTATATATCAGAGCAGAAGAAATGAATTATTTAAAATATGAGGTGAATAAATGCTGCATTAGATGTTCTTTCACTTTTGCTGGCACTGTACTGTTTTACTATTTTTTCATTAATCCAAACACACAATGTTTTTTGTTTGTTTATTTGTTTGTTTGTTTGATCGTCACCACAGGAAAAAAACAACAGCACCAAAACCAAAGAAGCGCTCATATGTGTTATGTTTTCCTGTGTGTACATAAATACGTCTATGAATGCATGCAGTTTTCAGATGTACGTCATATAAATGACCTAAACAATATATGTTTTGTATTAAAAGGCTCCATCCACAATCTGACTCTGCTACTACACACGAGAAGCATTATATGAAAATTAAAATGGATTTCATTGTTAAAGAAAAAGCCTACCCCAAACAACAGGTTGAATGTCATCTAGGAACAAGATATTCCTGTTGATGTTCAAGGGTCTGTGTGAAAACATATAATTGTAGCTCTTGGAGCTATAATGATGCATTGTGTTTCACTGCTTTTTAAAGCATTATCAACCTCTTGTAAATGGTGTCCAGTCCACACAGGGTTTATTCTCCTTTTTTTTTTTTCCTTTTTTTTAATTTTGGAGCTGCTCACTTCATGAATGGAAGACTTAAAATACCTGTTTCCATTTTTGTTCCCAAATAAACCGTCTCGTTCTGCACACGTCTGAAAAACTATCGAGGTGTATAAATCCGAAAGGATCTTAAAAACGGTTTAAATTACCGGTTTGCTGTTCAAAAAAACCCTGATCATTAGCCCCACCTTCTTTCTGCCGTAATCACACTCCATAAGTGTTCCATATACAATTCATTAGACTGGAAAAGCAAGTCAAGCTGGGAAACAACATGTAATCACATTGGTCTTGTCTGCATCAGCACGCCCACCATAAACACAGCTATTTAAATGCAAATTAGTCATACAGGTTTATCATCGCTGTCATTATCGTAGCATACCCCCCCCCCCCCCCCCCCCCCCCCACACCCCCCAAGCCCGGTGCTTCATCTTTACCAGCTGAGAAGGTTAGTTCTGCAAATTGAATTTGTTCTTTGATAGGCTATGTTACACTTTTTTTTTTTCTTGGAAGAGCTCAGGGCATCTTATGGCCTTGAAGTAGCAATTACTGACATATGATCTGGCTCAGATCCAAAAGCTGAAGAGGTTAAACGTTGCAGTGACATTTCCCCCCTCTAACATCCCTTTCGACATCAGTGCTCTTAAACGTATTATGGACGCGAAAGACGTGAAGATTTATTTTGCGGGTTGTGTCGAAGTTCTTTAAAAATGAACATCGCTGCTTCACTATGAATCAATCACCACTTGACTAGAAAAGATTCATCAAACCCTTTTACTTAATGTTGCTGTCTCACATATTGTGTTCATTTCGCCCCTGTAGCTAGGCATTAATGGACAGATAATTGTATCTATAACTCAAGAACGACTCTTAGTAGGCAGCAGAATGGCTTTGTTTAGCCTCATTGGTGATGGCTTGTCTCCTTTAATGATAAGCTCACAGGAACTAAAGGAATTTTGGGGTAAAAATGGATATTAAGGTGTTTGATTGAAAACCTTAGCACTGGTGGCATAATAACTGTCTGCTTCCAATGTCGGTACACTCAGGCCATCATTACTTAACCAGTTGTTTATTGTGCCTTCACGCGGTTCATCTTTCTTTCATTTAGCGTGTTTGTCACACAGAGCGTTCCTTTCCATAATTTCATAACAAATGTCCTTTACCATTGCCGAAAAAAAAGTTTCAAGCTTCCCAGAGTCCTTGTGAAATGTTTTTCAAAAACATTTATCGCGGTTCACTGAAAGGTCTTTGTATTCGCAGTGTGCCCGGAGGTCAGTTAGGAGGAAAGAAAGAGAAAGAAAAAAGATTTTCCCAGCTGCAGTTTCAAGCCAAATTATGGCAAGCCACAATTTTGTGCTTCATTGCAATTATGTGAAAGTGATTACACCAGTATTAAAAAGCAATAACTGGAGTAGTATAGATCAACATGAAATACTCACCATAGATATGACAAAAATAATGATTTCCTCACCATATTGTTGGGCTCCAAGTGTGCCCAAGAAGCTATCATGCTCTAATTAATCACTCATATCCATAACAAATTAATGAACCAAAACTGTAATTAATCTCACTACATGTAAACGTGCAGATAACGAGGAGAAGATGGGCATGGCACTTCAAAGAGATGCAGCCTGCCTGACAGCAAAACGCAAACTATAATCAGCAGCTAAGGAAAAAATCTGAAAACCACAACAAAACCCAAAACAGGGGCGTCGGAAATAGGCCCTCCCCCCCAATATCAACAGATCCTTCCCCTCCACCCCCTTTCCCAAAATAAATAAATAAATAAGTAAATTAATAAATAAATAAAATAATTAATTAATAAAATTAAGTATTTCTTATCGTATATTTTTCTTGATTTATGCAAATCATAAAATCCTCTAACGACAACATTATGTCAGAGAATTTCTGGTTATGATTAGAGTAAGTGTCAAACCGTCATGCAACATGTTTCCTTTCCTGCGGAGTCCCATCCCTCACGTCTCCCGTCATTCCACACACATCTATAGGTTAACATGTTAGGTCATGTATGGTCCTCCATTAAGAGAGACATACGATCAATCCTCTCTGGTCAAGAATGTAAGTGTTGTACTGCAGGGTCACACCTGGTAGACTTTAAGATAATGATCCAAATAATCCCAAAATATTAGATAGCTCCATAAGACAGATATCCTAAATTAGTGTGCTTGCTCCTGGCATAAGTGCCTACCTAATGTTAGCTACTAGCAGTAGGGTAGGGCGTGTGGAGGGAGAGTGCTAGCTGTCTGGTTTATGGTGATTAGCCAATCAAATTGTTATTTCTAACAGGCTGGGTGTAATATCAGGAACACCAGCTGCCAAGCCTTCTATGGGTTTGTTTTGATATAACATGAACGTGACTTTAAATGACAGCAACCTTCGAGTAAGGTAAGCAATTCAATTCGCTGGGGGCAGTTCTGTTCGCCCAAACCACATTTTGCTGATGTTAATAAATAAATGATTTATAGAATGTCTCTCTCATAGTGCCATTGCTTTGATAATAGTCTTGTTTAGTTTCTAGTTTAGTTGTAGGCTGTTACTTGAGTAGGCTATATAGAGTATTGGTTGTGTAATGTTATGTGAAAAAAATATGGCTTCAAAACAACCAAGCTAGCAACAGTAAACCGTGCATTTCTGTGGTCCTTTTCATCTGCTTGAAAGTTGTGTGTTTAATTGCTACAACGGTAAATGTCATTTGTTTCGTGCCATTAAAAAATAAATAGTCACTGATTGCCCAACCCAACCACTGCTTATGCAGTTTTGCGTAAGCAATGGTTGGTTTGGTCCCCGGGGCAAATTCGGTCCCTCCCAATGTCAAACCTCTTTTGACCCCACTGACCCAAAATGTTAAAGAATTAATGTATTAAACAAACTGATGTCAGAGGAGGACTGAGGAGTTATCTTCTGTCAAGAACGTAATAAGATAGACCTGTCAGTTAAAGAGGACATAAGTAAACAAGTAAGTAAATGGATGGATGGATAGATGGATAGATGGATGGATGGATGGATGGATGGATGTCTCACGGTATAGATAGCCTTTCTGGAGCAGTGTAGTTTTTTACCCCCAAAGACTGGAACAGACCTACAATGGTTTGAAAACAACCCTTGGGAAGAAGCTAAACTATATTAATTCTGAAATCTATTTAATCAAAGTGTCACAGTGGATTGGTTCTCAGGCCAGATTGGGCTCTCAGCAGGACTGGCCCACCGTGAGCGATTCAGGCTGGGTTACTGCCAGGCAAACACACACACACACACACGCACCAGCCGGCACACATGCCCCTTCCCCAGTCGAGGAATTTGGAGGGGCACTTCAGAGACACACGGGGGATATCGGAGGGGAGCGGATCTGTGGCAGACGGAGAGATGATATCTGGACGTGGGCAAGACACAAGAGAGAGATTCTCTTGCATGCTGTTCCGTGGTCGATGCCAGTTTCTCCAGACGAGTCTTTCCTCTCATTAGAGTCCTGCAGTCCAGGGGCTTAAATCCCAGATCAAATAGATCAGTGCATCTGGCCCCCCACAATTTTTCATTTGCAAATTTCCCTTTTGAGAGTGTAGAACCGAGGAGTAATGCATTTAGGAAATTATGAGAGCGGGTTTCACAACGTTCATTCAAACTAGAAAAAAAAAAAAAAAAAAAACAGAACAAAAACATGGCACAGACTAACCCAAATGCTAATTAGTCTATTTGGAAAATATACAATCTATCTGATGCCAATCTGATCATAAGGAATGCTTTTAATAAAGACCACACTTGCATATAATTGCACATTTGTGTCAAAAGCATAGCACAAATCAGCACAAATGCAACCCCCCCCCCAAAAAAAATATACTCACACACACACACACACACACACACACATATATATATATATATATATATATATATATATATTAGGGATGTACAGGGAGCCCAGTGTTTGTATTTGTATCTGTATTTGTTCAGGCAGCAAAATTATTTGTATTTGTATTTGTATTCAAATAAAAGTGGAAATAGGGAAATAGGCATAACAGTCCTCTTTTTGTTTTTATAACACTTCTAATTTTAGGATATTAAAATATTAATATAAGTGTTCTTCAATGAACTATTGCAATAATTATGAACACTCGAATGTAATATTGGTTTATGGTTTTCATAAACCCAGCAATACACATGTATGACCATAAACATCACCGAAAAGAAAATAATTTTAAAACTAACATTCAGTTCCTAATTCACACTCAAGCCAATAAACTAAACTCTAAACTAATAAGTGCCAATATGACTACTGTGAACCCCGCCACTTCCCCCGCCCTAACTGGAGGATGCATCCGTGACACACAGGCTGACTGAGCAGTGAGCACAGCATGTAGGTGAACTAGCTAGTAACTACGCTGCCAGAGCAAACGCAGGTTAATCTTCTACGTGGATCATCTTATTAAATGATACTTCATGGGTTCCACCAATAACGAAATACTTGTTCTTTTGGCACATCAGCACCACATTATCGTAACTATCAGGGTTTTGAGAGGATCGTGCAAGAAACTGTGTCTGTTCCGAAGAAAGAACCACATGTCATTGGGGGAAATTGCCATGAGAATAACATTGTAATTTCACAAAAAAGTCATAATATTAAGAGAATAAAGTTGTGATTTTACGAGGAAAAAGTAATAATATTACTAGAATAAAGTCGTGATTTTAGGCAGCGTGTTATTTTAGAGGGGAAATATCAGAAGAGCAGCTTGCCATCTGCGTTAAAATGAGGAATGTGGAGCATCTTGTGAAGTTAAGCTTTAGCACAGGTTTCACGAATAATGAAATACTTAGCAGACTGCTCTTCTGAACCTCTTCTTCTCTTCTGAAATCACGATTTTATTCTCGTAATATTACGAACTTATTCTCGAAATCTGAGAATTTTTTCCCACCTTAGTGTCCGTCGTAATGAGAAACACCAGCTATTTGACTTTTTTTTTCCTTCCAGAAAACACATAATTTTTAAAATATTTGCATGATTGCTTTGCCTATACCGTATTTGGATTCGGCTCCACCGCTAATATATATGCATATATACACATACATACATACATACATATTTTTACATACACATATACATACATACACATGTATATTTATATAGTCTGAGGTTAAAAGTTTTTCAGTCTTTCAGTGTGGATTCTCTTCATACATGCATTAGTGAATTCACACTATAAGGAGCTTTTACCATTTGAACTGTTACTTCTGTTCAGACACTGTCATATGTATTTTCATAGGATTTTACTGCATTTCACACAGAGAAACTGAAAAGTTGTTGGCTGTTTTTGAGGAACACGTGTAAGGAGGATCTTCTGTTCTTGCCTTCTCAGGCAAACCCACAGGAGACGGAAGCAGGAATGCATTAGGCAAAAGAGTCTTCCGCTTCGTTCTCAGAGGAACATAACATAGTTAAAAGATGCACGGCACTGGAGCCTCTATCGCAATAATTAAGTTATGAGTTATACTAAGTGAACCTTGAAGAATCATAGCTAAAGTGGTTGGTCAAAAAAAAAAAAAAATGAAAAAGAGAGAGAGCGAGAGAGAGTAGATCACTTCCATTGGACACAGAGAATCACTGAACACAGTCTGAAGGATGTTATATTACCAGTTTATTAAATCAAATCCTGCATTAAACAAGGACAAAATTAAATCTTAATGGTAACAGCTATTAAATATGGAAACTGTGCTGAACAAAACTTGGTGTAATCAGAATATATACTTAGACTTCCCCAAATAAGAAACACAGGTAGAGAGAAACTTTGTTATGTGACTGGATCCCTATGTCTGCCCCTCTTCCCACTGGTGTATTAGCACTATAACTACTGAGGTGTGTATCAGCACCTTATTACCGTGCCGACCTGACTGTCCCTGTCTTGATGAGACATGGAG
>NC_044502.1:40982521-40997521 GCF_902362185.1 Chanos chanos
ATGGGCAGCCCAGTCCAGATTGCCCGTTCTCTGATGGGAGTATCCCGAGCCATATGTGAAGGTGAACTATCAATTCTCTGGTCACGCCGGTTTGACTCGCTGCATTCTGACGACACCCAGGGCTCAATCATTATCTTCACTGGTCCAAGTAATTAAAAAAAAAAACACACACACACACACTCGCATGCACACACACTCACAGCAAAGTGCGTCACTCAAACCTGGGCCTGGTTCTGCTGTTGTGTCAAGCAGAGCGATTCTGAGAATTATGATATGGACATTTTTCCCTCCCCGTCAAATCAAACTGAAAGAGTGTCTTTTGATAACCACGAGTGGATGTACATTTATGTAATCAAACGATTTTAATAGGACGCTCACCCGGAATGTGAAATGTGTCCGCACCTGCTTTCCACCATCCATCTCTCCTGTGTTTTGGCCGTGCCATTCAGTATATCGTGTCTCTGGTTGGCAGTCCAGTTAACTGCCAGTTTAGACAGCTCTGCCCAGTGTGAGATGAGACTCCATAGATATACTGTGTCTTTTCACTTTTGTGTGTGTGTGCCACACGAGAGCAGAGAAATGGTTGATGTGAACTCAGTAAGAGATGGATGTACTATTATTTCAGTAAGAGATGGATGTATTATTACGCATCAAACAATGTCCCCAGTATGCCCCGCTGCTGTATTAACGCACAGTATTAGCGAATGAGAATGAGGATTAGAGTTACTACTGTATTTTGTCCATGTTCCATTCACATGAATGGTGGCCTCGTGAAAAAGGAGATTTTGAGGCTAAGGTCAGGTTAAGATAAATCATAATGCTTAATAAAGGACAGTTAAAATTTAAATATTCATGCTTATGTTATATAATTATATATGATATTACTAGAGCAGAATATATTATCATAATGTGTAATACGTAGTTACTTAAGTGTAATAAAAAAATAGAAACATATGGATTTTTGCTGTCCATTTGTTGTGCATATGATTTTGCAGGGGGTTAGGCCATATTTAAAAAAATGATAACTGACTGGTACTGGTGTGTGTTGATGAGAGATGCTGGCCCTGTAGCTCTTTGAAGGGCTAATACTCTAATTACCCACTCATATCATTAATGTGAATGTGAAGTAGGCATGAGAGTAATCTAACCTCATCATACCAAAAATGTTTTTGTCAGTAACACAGAGGAAATGTCAGAAATTTCAAATAAGACACAGTCACAACAACAACGTTTGTGCATTTCTTTTTTTAAATGTACAAAGCCGCACAAGTCTTTTTTTTTAACCAGTATTTGAAAATACTCAACATTGAAAGATAGGTAAAATCAACAATAGGAATAATTAAATACCGTAATTAATAGTAACAATAATCATAATTAAAACTCAACTTTTTTTGTCCTCTTTTACAGAAACACCTGAGGGAAGTAAATGAAAACATATGAAAAGAATTACATAATTATGTTTAAAAAAAAAACAGAAAGAAAGAAAGAAAGAAAGAAAGAGTGAGAGAGAGAAAGAGAGAAATAAAGGCAAGACAAGTTAATAAGTGGGATTAGTCCCATTCATTCAGTAATGTACAGCACATTCACCAAAACCTGTGTTTGATGTTGGTGATCAGAGAAGTAGGATTTTTCTGTCACTGTACTATGTTTATGTTATGTGTGAATAACATTATGTTAGGTGTTCGTGTTCACCATTTACACACTGAAAACCACCAAGAGTCAGGTATCCATTCAAAAGGGTTTCTGGTCTGTGTACCAGTGTGTATGAATGTGTACAAATGTATGTGTGTGTGTGTGTGTTTGTGTGTATGTCTATGTGTGTGTGTGTGTGTTTGTGTGTGTGTGTGTGTGTTTGTGTGTATGTGTATGTGAGTGTGTAAGTGCGGGGTAAACAGCACAACAGAGAGGTGCAGATGTAAACAAACACTATGGTCCTTGCAGCTGTTCAAACAATCAGGCAGAATTCTCCATCCTTCCACATTCTGATTTAGACGCCATTCATCTTATCTTTTCAACAGCATCCCAACAACAAAACACAGAATCAAAAATGATGTTACACTCACACACACAAACAAATGCGTGTTTTATCTTTACATTGATCATATGGTTATTTCTCTTTTCAGTACTCTGAACAAAGTTGGTCCTTGAAGACAAACACCAAAAAAAAACAAAAAAAAAAAACAATAAAAAAACCCAGGGAAATCAAAGATGTAAGGAAAGAAGAAAAAACAATATTGAAAATCATATATTCATATATATATATATATATATATATATATATATTTTTTTTTTTTTTTTTTTGTTTGTTTGTTTTTTTTTAAAAAAAAAAAAACTTTGGCTAAAGAATTAGCAGGGTGGAAATGAATAAAGACTGAAAAGATTAAGAGAAAAGCATCAATCAAGAGTGAAGAAAGTGTCGGGGTGTTTTTTCTCTTTCTCTCAGTATGGCCAAACAATTCAAACCACAGACCTCCCACAGATTCGGGGCTGTTATTTATTCTTGATTTTTTTTTTTTTTTCCTCACAGAGGAAAGAAGGAAAGAAAAAAAAAAAGGTGCTCTTCCCAAGAAAGTCATGTTTTATCTGATTGTCCACAGAAAAAAAAAAAGAAAAAAAAAAAAAAAAAGAAAGAAAATTGTGCCGGATCAACCACCCTCGACCCCTCCCCCCCGCCTGGTGACTCCACCCCCCTCCCCGAGAGAGAGAGAGGGCAGGATGGCCCAGCCCAAAAATATACAATCACAGCATATAGAAGACCCTTTACAGGAAAGGAGCCGAGAGTCCAAGCCAGGGCCTGTAAGGCTTTAGCCCTGTATTGTGTGTGTGTGTGTGTGTGTGTGTGTGTGTGTTTACACGTGTGTGTGTGAACAGGTCAGACTACTCTTGAGGTGTCTGGCCGTTTCTCTTTGTGTTGCTCTGGTCCTGAAGGCAGCTTTTGCGGATGATGGGTAAAGGATGTGCCTCAGTGTTAAAAACCCAATCCTCAAACGGCAGCAGGTCATCGTCAGAGAACAGCAGGTACAGGTATCTGTAAGACCACATCAGGACAGGAACCAGAATGACATCAGTCAATCCTGGGGATACAACCACCTCTCCTCTCCTCTCCTCTCCTCTCCTCTCCTCTCCTCTCTTCTCCTTTCCTTCATCCCACAGTTCAGTCAATTTATCAATTTAATCAATGCTTTCTAATAAATATAAACTTATGTTTTATCAATAAATAGGCTTTCAAAGCCATAGTCTTGCATATGAATGACATTAGAGAGAAAAATGCATGAAAATTGTCTTGGCACACAAATAATCAATGACACCAGCCTGAAAATGTCTTCCAAACTGACAACTGGAACATAATGAAACATTCATTTTATGTGGCTATGTACTAGGCAGATTTGATTTCTAGGTAAAATCAGTTGTCTGCAGTGGAGGATCTCTTCACAAAGAACACAAAGATCCTACGCAATCTCTCCCTTAAGCTTTCTAAGCTTACATCTGCTCTGACAATGACACCTCCTTCACTCCCCTCTGCTCCTCTCTCAATTCTGCCAGAGATGATCCCACAGAGGAGCTGCGAGGCAGAGTCAGGGTGTGAGAGGCAGGAACAGAGAGTATCAAATGTTATATATATATATATACACACACACACACACACACACACATATATATATATATATATTACAGATGACCTGAGCTACATATTCTAGTGTGACTTCATTCGTGTTTGGAATTTCTGGAAGCAGAACAGGGAGCTTTGTAAGGAATGCCAGAATGGGAATTGCACTCACTTGAGCGTTTCGGACAGGAAGAAGCTCTGCTGCATATTGTCATGGCTTACGGCAGTGGAGTACACGTCTCGGATTCCGGAGAAGCCGCCATCCACGCGACAGTATTTTTCCAGAGCCTAAATCACAAAAAAAAAAGTGGTTACTTGATTTTAATGGGTCAGAGTAGGGATGTCACAAGAACCGATGCTTCGGGACCAAGTCGATGCCAAAATTCTGAAAACGTGACGGTGCTCGTTTTTCTTCCGGACCTGATGGGGGCAGCATATTCACCTACGAGTGTTCTAGTCAGCTGTTAAATGCCAAAGGAAGGAGAAGAACGCCTACCAGGATGGAAGAACAACAACACGTGGAGGATGGTGATAAGTGCAACTGCAGCGACAGCTCCGCCTCAACTTGTTGAAAAAAAACCCCAGTAACAGTCGTGTATGGAAGTACTTTGCTTTCGAGGCGGATCATCAGGCATTAATAATAAATTTGTAAAAAACAGTATGCAGTTTTTAATAAAGAGGTGTATGTTGAAGTGCATGGGATTTATTGTTTAGTTTTTGTTTTTTACCGTGGTATCGAATTGGATATCGAGAATGATGGAATTTCACTAGTATTGGTATCGACTACTAAATTTCTGGTATCGTGACACACCTAGCTCCGAGTCATTAGAATGAGACAAAAAATGTCTTTAGTTCCAAGAATTCCAATTGTGTATGCAAAGATATGACACTAAAGCTTGTCAAACACAGTTGAACATTTCCTGCTACACTTTGAAGAACAAGTCTTTGTGATTAGGTATCGTAATACTACAGTCATCTATTCATGAATGCTTTGTTTCAGACAACATTTAAGGCCACGGTGAAAAACAACAGTGCGCCCTTGTTCTTCATAGTGTAACCAAAAAATGAGCAGCAAAGTTTGACAAGCCATTAAAAAGAGAAGAAAGAGGAGGGCACACTCTCTCCGCTAATGATGGCAGACAGTTACACTGCCATAATGAATGGACTTTCCCTGTAGCACAGATCTGTTTGTGGTTTCTACACAGCCCAATAATTAACACATCAGCTAGTCTACCACAAGACACCACTATCACGAACAACCTTTCAACTGATCAAATCCACAGTCTGGATGTCACTTCCAAAACTTATGTCTAAATGTTAAAAAAAAAAATTATTCTATCTTCACAGACATGGTATTCCACTCAACTTATATCAAATATTAACATAATAAAGTGCCCATAAGCCAGCCATGGTTTCATTTTTAATGATGTTCTTCAATATATATATTTTTTCTCTGAATATCGTTTCAGACCAATCATAAATTGATCATTAACAATATACAATATTTAGACGTTCCTGATTTAAAATGCTTTGGAGTGGTCTAGAACTATGTTAAATCAGGAAACTCAAGCAAACGCCAGCATATTTATTTTGATTCTGAGTGATTCATTCTAATTAGTCCAAAATATTCAAAGGCTTAAAATGTGTTAAATACATAGACACACACACACACACACACAGACACACACAGACACAGCAATCCAGCACTGTAATTATTGCTATTGTTCTGTCTCTAAACTATCATTGCAATGAGAGAGCTTTTTGTTAACGATGAATATGTGTAATTTCTGTGCAAGAATGTACATATTATTACAATTATTGTTATAAGCAGATACCCTTTGACATAGAAATAATCCAATTTGTGTGAAATAGCCTCCTCTTTGCATAACACATTGTATATCTAAGATGAATATGATAAAGTTGAATTTGTTAAATTTTTCTCACCTCTACTGCCTCCCAGCCCCATTGCCTGTATTTGGGGTCATGGGTCAAACGCCACATGTACATGTAACTCTCGATGACCTCTGGCCTGAGGATGTAATAACGGTCGCTGAGTCTGGAGGCCGTCGCCTCCGTGCCTCCGTCGAACCGGAATGCCTCTGGCCCTAGTTTCGTGGCTGATAACAATAGCACAAAAGCATCAATATGAAAAGCAATAATATGAATTTTTCATTCAACAAACACAAGCAAAGTCCTTTTTTGTGTGTGTTTTTGTGTGTGTGTGTGTGTGTTTGTGTGTGTGTAACAGAGAGAGAACGAGAGAGAGAGAGTGTGTGTATATGTTCTCTTTGTAAAAGATGAGAAAAAAAAAAGAGGCAATCATCAGTCAGAGAGAAAAGAGGTTTGTCCCCATAGCCTCATGCTCCACAGGTTTTCCCCTTTGTCTCTTTGTATGCAGCTTCTTAAAGGCCACATTGTGAAAGGAGCAGTTAGAAAAAAAAGAGAATCATCATCGAAAAAAAAAAAAAAAAACCATATTGAATTTTATGTTATGAATAAATATTCGCCACAATAAATGAATGGCAAACGTGGGGTAGTGTAAGTGCAAACTATCAGTTCAGGAAATTGTTTCTTCCAAAACCATATTCTGAATTTCATACTGTATCAAATCAAATTATGCTGCCAATGACAATGACATTACTGAACACAGTGTTTGGAATGTATTGTTCCGCAGAGAAAGCTGGTCATATATTTAGGCGCAGGGACAAGAGGCAGAGACAGGGGGTGACTGTGGAAGAATCATTGCCTAGACAATGCCACTGAGGTCATCAGCATTGGGTTCCATAGAGGAATGACTTTATCCAATCAGAAACATGAACCCACTGACAATACCTGCTACAAAACAAGTTTGACAGTCTGGCTTTTGCTATCTTGTCCAGTTAACTAACTTGAACTGATGTATTTATGACAGGTTACACGAATATATGACAGAAGGAAGAAACACCAGTCTGACTCTGTCCACATGCTGTCTAGAGAGCGATATATCCCTAGGAATCTGTCAGACAGGTTAACTGTTCACTCGCATGTTTGTGTCAGGGTGAGCATTTGTTTCTTCTGTGTGTTGTATTTGTTTTCGCATCTCTCTCGTCCTTTTTCTCTTTCTCCTTGACAACCACACGAGAGAGGTCAGGTCACCAAACGACAGTATTTCATGGCGCTGCTTCCAAGTCAAAAACAGTTTTGATCTGCTGAAATGTGTATCTCCAGTATCACCTACACATGTCTCTTATGCTAACAGCAACAATCCAGAACATATTCTCAGAGGAGGCACATTCACTGTTGATTTTCACTGTTAAAGGCTAAATATACTATGAGCCTCTTCAATGTTGAGCTAATCTTTTTTTCCTCTTTCAAATACATGTAATCTCACAGATGTTAAGAAGCTTGATAAAATATTGAGCATACTCTAAAAAGATAAGATAAAAAAAAAAGCAGAAACTGGCAAAAAAAGAAACCGATGACGTGTCTTTTGACATGGTGATCAAAAGTGTTCCGAGTGTTTCAAGAAAACTGAAAAGTGACGTTAACTTGTGGAACCCTTTTGAGGTTGTTTTTTGTTTTTTTTTATGGTAGGACGTGCCGTTTCAAATTTAAAAAGAAAAAAAAAAAGAAAACTGCCGTTGATAATCAAACAAGCTGTTTCAAAAACACCTCAACAGTGTTCTTCTCTCTAAAAATTTCTCTCTCTCTCTCTCACTACACTGCTAAGAGTTGATACGCAGTCAATCAGGTTTAAGAAAGGCTTGTCCAGACAAGAGCAACTTCTGTTGTTTCTGATCTCAATATCAACACTCAATCTAAACTCACACATTTGATTCTGGTGAGTAACTGTCTGTGGGTCTCAGAGCGGCTATGAAAAAAAAAAAAAACATTTACTTTTCAAAACCTCACAGCTTGGGCTGGGTCGTTTTTAGTTGTTAAAACACTAGAACTGTAGCCCTACTTTAAAACACGATGCACAATTTTGAAAACTTTTATTTTTTTAATTTGCATCAAAAGAAAAACAAATTTTTTTCTCTCCCAATTAAATTTTACACTCAGCTCCTGAACAGCTTTTGCTAAATACCCCGGAACACATTATGTGGATTTTGCTAGATGAAAATCATGTTTTAGTTTCCATATTGCATACAAAGCTGACATCTAAGTCACTAGAAAGTAAAAATTTTTATAATGACAAAACATTTTTTTTTTTTTTTGTGAATTGTCACACCTGAATTATCAGACTTAACGTCTTATGAGAAACAAAATGGTGGCCCATCTACCGTGCGTCAGCCTGCATTAAACGGATCATTTTAAAAGAGCCGCTTTCCTGTCAGCGGCGTTCTCGACAGAGCTCGTGACTGAGCGGTATCTGCAGAAAACGGGCTCTGAAGGAGAGCACGAGGAGGTACGGAAACAGTCTGTGTCTCACCTGAGTGGGAGGTACGGAAACAGTCTGTGTCTCACCTGAGCGGGTGTAGGACTCGTGGCAGGTGTGTGTGATCTCGGCTGCCAGGTCCAGGTAGTGCTGCCTTTTCTCCGGAGGTCCGTCATCTGCCCCGATACCCACCATACCCCCCGAGAAGCAGGCCAGATGCCCCATCTTGTGGTCCAGGATGCCTCCCCTCCATTCGGCCACGTAGGTCAAGCCCCCGGGGGACTTCTGTACCAGGTTTGTTTCTATAGCCTGAGGACCAAACGGAGAGAGACACACAGACCTTTGTGAAAGACAAATATACAGTAAACAAACATGCATCAAATACACATTAAATAGGAGCACCAGCCTGACTATAAATCAGCTAAATGGACGAACCAATTAACGAAAATCCATTTGTGTGTGTGCGTGTGTTCAAGTGTATTTTGCTTTGAGTTTTATCTAACCAACACAAGACACAAGTGTCATCATTCCTGAATTTCTTGTGTTTTACATTCTGAAGTTTGCCCGTTTTGTGTGACTTACGAGAGTGTTCGGAATGCCGAAGCCTGCTCATAAACAGGTAAGCCTTCAAGAACCTCCCAAAACCTTTTTCCAACCTCCCGGAACAAGAACCTTTTTCCTTACCTCCCAGAACAAGAACCTTTTCCCAACCTCCCGGAACAAGAACCTTTTTCCTTACCTCCCAGAACAAGAACCTTTTTCCTTACCTCCCGGAACAAGAACCTTTTTCCTTACCTCCCGGAACAAGCCCAAATAAAAACTCTCACAGTTCTATTCACCTCCCAAAAACCTTTTTCCAACCTCCCGGAACAAGAACCTTTTTCCTTACCACCCGGAACAAGCCCAAATCGAAACTCTCACAGTTCTATTCACACTCACCAGCTGTCCTATGGTTTTTGTCATGACACTGAAAATGGATTTGAATCCAAATAAGAGGTCACAACTAAAGCATACACCGATTCATTTGTCTCAGAGGGGGAAATAGCCTGAAGTCCCATCCATGCAGTTCTCAAATCAATACGAAGGACATAATTACCAGAATAGAGATGTCTTATGTTCAGCTTAAAAGTGACAATATATTTTACATGCTCAAGAACATTCCTATTCTGACTGAAAAATTCCAGCTACTTCAGCTGGAACGCTGTACATCTGGACACCTTGTTCCGCCAAGCATACCTCCGTTAGACCCTTTGGCTTACACAATGACGGAATAAAATAAGTCGCCTTGAAAGGACTGAAAATGGAAAACGCAGAAACATCTTAGTCGTCTTACCACGCTTGAATGTGGTGCATACACCAGTATGAATTTGCAAAGCACCTTGGGAACTGATGTAACTAGGCCTCTACTTCAAAACATCGCTTTTCAGATTTCGCATTAGTAGAAAGAGAGCAAAAAAAAAAAAAAAAAAAAATTATTTTCAAGACTCAGTATTTGCAAGACTCATAGGTGTAAAATCAATTCTCTTTCCATATTCCCCTGGCATGTTACATGTCTGAAAATGGAACATTTTATGTAACATGTATACAAAAATAATAGTTTCACGTTGTATTCATAAAATGATCTTAACCAGCATAAGAGTCAGTATTCAAAGAGGATACGCTTGTAAAGATGGGCATTAAATGGCCATCAATGAAAATGTACCAGTAGGTCTTTGGTCTGTATCCCTCAATCCAATCCGGACAATCCAAAACCAGTGCTTCTGCAGGAATATGAATACAACTCCAACTTGGATTGACAAAACCATCGATAACAAGTTTCGCGCTCTGGCATATTGCTTAAGGGCCATACACATGAATTCTCACAGCTATTTGCCTATGCGATTGGAACAATATGTGCGTAATTGTATGGGTATGTACGTTTGTCTCTGAAAAGATTTATGTAAGGTAAAACACGCGGTCTGCTCAGAGGCAAATTGAAGTCAAGGCTCATTGAGATTCTATTCAAAATCTGGGGAAGGAGAGAGGTATAAGTCTGAGAGAGACACGTACAAATCTCCATATCGGAGGTGCTCTCCATTCTCCACAGCACAGAGCAATCGGAGACTGTTAAGTTCCTCTTCTTTTTTTTTATCTTTCTTTTTTATTTGCGTTTTTTGTACACAGTCCTTCCTTCGAGAGAGAATACAGAGCAAGGCATCACAGTCGATCGGTTGTTCATGACTCACCTCTTTTCTCTCTCTCTCAGGCCATGTTAACCAATCCACTCACAGCACTGAGTTTCATACACAATGATATCAAAATAAAAAATAAAGAGTAAAAATGAGATCGATTTTAATGATTGAGCCTTTCAGCTGATATGACTATTTCTTTTTATTTAATATTCCAGACGACCTATAGCCTACTCGTTAATATAAATGAGAACGTGAGCTCTGAAAAGATGGTCTTTCATAACGTTAATTACTATCTTAACAGACCTCATGTCCCCAGGGTTAAACCAAGTGAGTCTGTCTAACTGGAGGACTGCTTATTCTAATTGAAGTGTCGAACACGAGAAAATCTTCTCTGTCATTTCTGGAGTCTTTGTTTGAAATGCAAACCTGCCTCACTTTCCTTTATTCACACGCAAAAAAAAAAAAAAATGTTTTGATATGAGAGACGCTTTTGAGCATATCAGCGAAGATCCCAGGATAGTTCCTGGGATGATTAATTATTTAGTCGGTTTCCAGTAAACGGGAACATCCAAGCTCATGATACATGCACAGGATATATGATTAATCTCTCTCAGACTCTTATCTGGACACAGCAACTGCTACTCTCTCACTCTCTCTCTCTCTCTCTCTCTGTTTCTCTTTCTCTGTTTCTCTTTCTCTGTTTCTCACGTGTTTTTCTGTGATTTGCATTCTAACCGTTCTGGGTCCAAACCAGCTGCAGAAATACTGCCCATACCTGCAGAGCGCTGTAGTACATTCTCTTAGCCTCCTCGTCCGTCTTGTCTGACATCAGATATGATTTGATCAGATATTCGTAGAAGCTGTCCCCCAGGCCTCCGATGGAAACATGATCTGAGAGAAGAAAAACAGCGGTTTGAAACACATTCTCCTCTTAACAGCTTAGACCAGTAATGCAAATCCAATCCCAAAATCAACAGCAGTGTAGGAGGGGAGCGTCTACCTGTTATTCCTGAACTTCAATACCGAAACCTGAGTGGTTTTTCAAATATGTGAGTAGCTATAGAGTGCGTAAAGGAGCAGAAATGGCATTTGAGAAATAATCCATTTGAAACAAGGATGAGACACGGTTGTCCCTCTCCGCTTATTGTCATGCAAATAAAGATGCGTTGAGAATAATGTCACATGTGTACAAAAAAAAAAAACCCACGCCATTAATAGATAGAGGTAGGAAGTGGAGGCGGGGGGGGGGGGGGCAATGAGCTCCGTTTCCACCTGCTCACACTTCACCCTTTCTGCTCTCCATCGTCCTCTCCCCCCCCCCCCCACTTCATTAGCCATTTGCTCACGACAACAATTAGTTTCACAATCACCCAGATAACACTTGCTCTTCTTCTCTCTTTTCTAAACGTTTCCACTGTTTTCAGGTGAACCTGAAAGATTCAATTTTCAAAAGGTAATAGGATTCTTTATCATTTTAATAACCCCTTTGCTATGAAGCCTCTGTGCTGAGGCTATGTAGATGACAGTCGTAGAGTAAGAGGGGAGCTGATATATACAGGTGCTGGAATAATGGCACCGTGGGACTCGAACCAACGGAAATGCGCGAGAGGAGAGACTGGAATCTTTCACAACCAATCATATCACATCTCATCCTCCATGTGACCAAAAAAAAAACAAACACTGAAAAATAAACGCAATGCACGAGCACATTTATGAAACATCAGTCGTAAACATATAAGGTAAATGTTAGTGTAAATGTATAAAAGTGATGTATACATGTAAGTTATGAGTTATTTTTCACATAAATGAGTTTTTTTTTTTGTCATAGTGATGCTGTGTCTCATGAATGCAACTGTGTCAAACAGAGAAACGCGGCACTTACGTTGGACCCAGTTTCCACTGACTGGACTCAGGAAGTTGGGGTACAGACCATGTGGTTTCTCAATTTTATTCAGCAGTTTTCGGATATTCATCACCTACCACATAAAACAATCTGAGCGTCAAGCCAGTTTAACTGGTCATGAAACCACACACCGCAGTAACACACGTGCGACAGTAAGTTCATACTCTGTCGATATTTAAAATAAACACACATTCAAGTAAATGCAACAAGCCTGAATGGTTGCCTCTAAATGATTAATAATTTGTGTATTCCATTCCAAAGTGGAATTTACTTATGTACTGTATTTTGTTTTTTCATTGAGTGTTGAAATATGTGGGGATAACATGGTTAATGATGGAGTATTCTGGCCAGACCTTCTCTGTGTAGACGGGGTTTCCGGAGAGTTCCGTCAGGTGCATGAACTCCAGATGGAGAGTGCCAAACTCAGCCAATATACT
The DNA here is from genome assembly GCF_902362185.1 of Chanos chanos. Classification (NCBI taxonomy): domain Eukaryota; kingdom Metazoa; phylum Chordata; class Actinopteri; order Gonorynchiformes; family Chanidae; genus Chanos; species Chanos chanos. Next base: position 40,994,997 of record NC_044502.1, read on the forward strand.
GCTGCCTGCCGAAGCCCAGCCCCAACTCCAACTATTCCCACTACAACAGAGAGAAAAAAAAAACAGGCAACATAAGCTCCAGCTCCACCATCAGCACTCCAACCAACCGCCCGCCCCCTAACTGCTGTCATGGCAACCATAAGCAGCCTACAAAATGAGGTGCCATTCTAACTGGCCATTTGGAAGCCATGGCAACTGAAAACTAAACCGTGCAGAATGAAGGGAAGAATTCATTCAGATGATAAATAAGAAAAAACAACAATAACAATAATAATAAAAATAAAAAATAATAATAGTAATAATAAAAAACAAAAAAAACAAACAAAATTAAGATAAAATATTTTGTCATGTTTATAGCTGTAAAGAGGAGGGGTCTTAATACCTGGTAACAGAGTGTAGGAAGTCTATTGTGATATTTTTTTTTCTTTCGTGTGTGTGTGCGTGTGTGTGAGTGTGTGTGTGTGTGTAAGAGAGACAGACTGAGTGTGCATGTGCGTGCATGCATGCGTGTGAGAATAATAAAACAGACTGAACAAATCTACACTCGGTGCATCCATTCGAATAAGCACAGCCCAGCAGGGTGAGCATTACAAGAGGAATTTAAAGAGAGGATTTAGTACAGTTTGAAGCTATTAAAATTTCATCTGCAGAAGCAGTTCAGAGGAGAACATCGCTCTCGCTCCTCTGAGTATGTGGAGACTCTGTCTGACTGAGAACCTACTGAAGAGAGGAGTATGGAGCAAAACCAACTGAAAGAGTCCGCCCATTCAGCATCTCTCGCTCTCTCTCCCTCTGTGTGTGTGTGTGTGTGTGTGTGTGTGCGTGCACGCACTGCATTTGTACATCGTTGAATGACCTCTGAAATTAACAGCTACAGGTCTTCTGGTCTTTGTCTGCCACAAAAAGACTTCACTGTCTCAGTGTCACCACTGTATGTGTGTGTGTGTGTGTGTGTGTGTGTGTGATAGAGAGAGAGTGAGAGAGAGAAAAAGAGAGAGAGAGAGAGAGAGTGAGAGAGAGAAAAAGAGAGAGAGAGAGAGAGAGAGAGTCACGCTTTGCTTCTCCTGTGAAAGACTAATCAATAGCTGGGATGTGTCAGGAGAGAAGTCAAAAAGGAAACTTCTGTCTAAGAAAGACTACCAGATAACTCCAGTGAACAAAGAAAAACAACAACAGCAACAACAACAAAACAACTGGATGTAGAATTTGGCTGATGAGGTACACACCTACACACCGCTTATCTGTCTGCTGGGTGACTTGTTTTTGTACGCTTTTCTTCAACCTTCGTCTGTATACATTAGCAATGTTTTCCACTTTTTGTCATGGCCGTATTGTGTATACAATGATTAAGGCCTGCAATTTCTTGCTGAAAACAGTGTATTATTTGTAACGAAGTGTCAGATAAGCACAGTAGTAATGACTGACAGTCAAGTCTGCAGTCAGAAGAGGGTGAGAGACGCACTTACGGGGAGAAAAAGGAAAGTGTGATTCTGATGAATGCATCTAATTAAAATCTGCTCTATGTCATTAACTGTTGAAGGCATAGTTTTCCAGGCATTCAAAATGTGGTTCAAGGAACCCGTTTAAAAAAAAAAAAAAAATACAAGGAGAGGGCTGAAGCACCCTGCACACACTCACATCTCTCTCTCTCTCTCTCTCTCTCTCTCTCTTTCTCTACGTCTCTCTCCCTCTCTCCGTCTTTCTCTACGTCTCTCTCCCTCTCTCCGTCTTTCTCTGCCCAATTTCATTTTTTTTTTAAACAATCAAAGCCTGACCAAATCAGAGGTGAAGAACGGTGACTTGGCTTTAAAGTAAGAAAAGCAAAAAAAAAAAAAAAATACCAGCAAATAAATGCTGATTTCAAAGAAGTTCTTTTTTTTCCTTCCCTCCCTTTGGTAGCTCATGTCCCCCCCCCCCCAGCAGATGAGAGCTTTAAATCAGTCCCACTCGACATTTTACACACCGCGGATGAGCACACATGCTCTCAGTGTGGAGCAGTGGAGAGGAGCATGTAAGTCGGTTTCAGCCAGTATTCAATGTCAGGGTGCAACAAAGGCAGTTTTTTCTGACCTTGAAGATGTGTGCCGCTCATTACTACATTATTAAAAATTTGTCCTTGCTTGTTTGTGTGTGTGTGTGTGTGTGTGTGTGTGCGTGCGTGTGCGTGTGTTTGTGCGTGTGTATGTGTGCACGTGTACATTCATAGTAAGTCTATGCTGCCTGCACTGAGATCTTTTTTCTCCCTGCCCATCTGTAGTCCGTATCCTTGTTACAGTTCAAACTTAAACGGGTGAGGGAATCACTTCATTAAATTTGCCTGCAGCTGTCTGACTGAGCTGGCACTTTAATTGGAACCAGGTGGGTGGCAGAGGTGCCAAAAAATGTCCCCTTAATATCAACCAAAAAAAAAGAAAAAAAAAATTACAAGAGAGAAAGAAAAGACAGATTAAATTCATATATTCGTGGGGAATGTAGGCGTGCTGTGGAGGCGCAGACCTGTGGAATGTGTGAGGCATCTGACCGAG
>NC_044502.1:41002521-41022521 GCF_902362185.1 Chanos chanos
GTAAATATATATATATATATATATATATATATATATATATTTTTTTTTTTCTGAAACTCATAATGAGACAAAGATGATAGAATGTTCATAGCCCCAGAGTAAAAACCTCCCAGTGTGTGAATATTGTTTTGCCAATAAATATTCATGACTATCACACATATCATGTAATAACTAATGAACATAATACACACACACACACACACATACACACACACACACACACACACACACACACATATATATATCCACTGTTAGCCTTTCCAAAGTCTCTGAATCAATGAAAAACAAGAGAAAAATATTCCTGCAAAGACAATTGGCTGGTGTGGTTTCGCCCGAGTTGTAAAAATGCAGTTTGTCTAAAGAGACTGTCAAGCTGTGAACTGCCAATAGTACAGGTATGTCTCCTGTCCGGATGTGTGACAGTGATGTTAGTAATCCTTCAGCAGAAAGCAGGTATTTGGCCCGTCTCTTAAAAGGAAAAAGCACACGCTGGGTGACACGCATCAGTTGGGAGGTGACTGTTAACTAGATTGAGCATACTTTGTGAAGTCTTGCTTCTGCGTGACGTGCAGCTGAAAAAAGGGAGTGAATAATTTACGAGACACAGTACTATCAGAAAAAAAAAGCACTGTTCTATACAATCGGTTCAAATACATCAGATGTTCTGAAATTTCTTTTCCCCACTGAATTACAGAAATCACACACTCATACACAAAACACAATTGAAAACAAACAAAACACGGTATAAAAAAATAGAAAAGGGGGGAAAGGGGGAGGGGAGGGGTGGAGACCAGCAATACAAATGCTTGATGAGTCTTGGCTGACTTTCATAAACATAGCACCCATCCCTCTGAAGAACAGATTTCTCTGTATGATAAAATGGCACAATATGAATGGCTTTCTCCATTGATTAGGTTTTAATGTCCCAGTCAGTTCTGTTTGTGTTTGTCTCGTCGCGATGCAATTGCAGAAGCATCACTGTTCCGTTATGCCAAAGCAATGGCAACTGCTAGTCCTCAGTGTTCACTAATTACTACACAGTCAGGCGAACATATGTGTCCATAAAGACATGCCATGTTACATTACGTTCCTCTGAGACATATCGGCTATGGCTCGCAGCTAGGATTTGCGCAGATTGATGCGATGGATCAGCGTCAATCATTGACGTGATAAAGACAGCGATGAAGAGCTGGCGACTTAACCAGCATAGAGATGCTGCCTCTCTCTGGTCCGTCACTGAAGTGAACGTTGAACGACTTGGTGTGAATATCCCATTTGGTAGTTCATTGGTACGTGGGATGTTTTTTTGCACAATCTGTACGAGTCACGCTGATTTCACACAAGGAGCTTTTCAGAGCGTGTTTTTTCCGAGGTAAGTAAATCAGAACTGAATATACCAAAAAAAAAAAAAAAACCCCCAAAAAACACTTGCTCCCTAACCACCCTGGCCTTGCTTTCCACATTAAAACAGTCAGATAGATGGGTTCTTCTGTGGAGAAGAATCTAATTGATTCTAATTGATTAATTATTCATTGGTGGGCCTGGTCACTTTAGGAAGAGCTTCCTTCAAGAGCAATCCATCAGGTTCTAAGGGAATTAGAAAACAAAGTCAGCGTGTGGATTTGTGGTTTGAGCCTCAGAAAAAGACTAGAAATGCACCCTCGAGTAAGTTTACCAGGAGCTACTGAGAAATTTCAAAGGTGCAGAACCACGTGTAAGCTTTGTGTTGAATGTGGGTTAGAAGCCAGACAGGTCCATGGCTGAGAAGGAGAAAATATGAGGTAAATCTGTTCAACATCTACGTAACAGCTACGTGACGTCAAACAGGTCGTGGGGCAAACGAGTCAATCGGAACATATCAAATTTACTCAAATGATTCAAAACGTACCGTAAACATTCTACACCGTACACATTCTCACTCAACTGATTCACCGCTCTGGCTTCCAACATTAAACACATCTCTATACATACTGAAACACCAGCGCACAGGATTTACAACATAGCTGCCTCAGGGTAAAAGAGAGAGAGAGAGAGAGAGAGAGAGAGAGAAAGGGAGAGCTAATGAGATTGCACTCATTGGAGGGGAAGGAGAGTTGAAGATAGACAGAGCACAAGGCGGCAGTGCCCTCCAGGTGGTCACAGGGCTATCAGACTCAGGTTATCAATCTGCAGCAGAGACTCCTGCTGCAGCTCCCCACACGCTACTGCTTCTGCCACGCCTGCGGCCACAGCTCTCTGCAACATACAAGACTCTCAATCTCTCTCTCTTTTTATCTTTATGTGAGTCACTCTGACACACACACACACACACAGGCATCTGTGTGTGTGTGTGTGTGTGTGTAGAATGAAAGGAAAGATCCAATCTTCCATGAAAGTTTTTATTTGCATTTAATGCGTCAAGATAAGGGAAAAAAAAAAAAAAAAAAAAAAAAAAAAAAGCAACGTCGCTGGACAAGAATGTCATCCACAGTCCAGCAGTTTTCTGGCAAAATTCACTCCTGTTTAGACAAAGAAACAGATGGTTCCAACTCAACACAGAGGCAGCATCTCTCAGATAACGACCATTTCAAAATTGCTCGGATTTAACTGTCTTTCTCTCTCTCCCTTCTCACTCTCTCTTCCAAACTCCCTGTCTATCATTTGAGAAGTAACAATTATAAAAAAACAAAACCCTCACCTATAACAGTTTTTGAAGAGACAACAACATACACGCATGACTGATGACCGAGTGGCGTAGTCTGACAAGGTTTCACCATTAGATATTCATCTTAAAAAAAAAAAATCGTTTTTTTCAAGCAATAAAAATACATCCTGAAGAATATTCCAGCCCTGCGCACTAGGCTGAATTTTTTTTTTTTTTTCATCTTAAGCATTTGTGTGCTTCGTGTGAGAAGGAGAGAGGTCACACGCTGCGCGGTCTGTCCGGTCGTGTTATGTGGACAGTCATTAGCAGTTTTGTTCCCTCTGTTCGGCGACTTGCGCGGACAGACCCAGATGGGCGAGAGGGTGTCACGGGGGGTGCCAAATCGTTTTACGGGCACATCATAGTAACAAGCTGTAGAGACCAGGTGGGAACAGCTGGGTCTGTCAGAGGGGGATTCCGCAATGACGAACCGGATAATTATCAATAAAATATCAAAGAAACGCGCACGCTCACAGTCATTTCAGATAAAACTATGACGCTTAAGACAAAAAAAAAAAAAAAAATCTAAAACATGAAGTAAATTTCTCAAGGTTCTGACGTTATCTCTTTTCATTGCTCTAAAACGCTATCATAATACGTTTGTTTCTGACACTTCTCCTCTCCTCTGCTTTAAATATGACTTTGGCAAGCTGGTTGTAATCTGGGTCAAAGAGAAAAAAAAATGAGATGAAATGCTGGAGACAGATGCACAGTCAGCTATCCTGCACTCCGCTGCCCGCCCACACGCAGAGTAAATTGCGACCTTTCGTTCTCTTTTGCCAAGCCTACAGTTATTTGCACCTTCACACCCTCTGGAAGTTAGAGAAACCCTCAGGTGTGGGTCAATAATATCGTTTTTTCGCTATGCTGTGAAAGGCGGTCTCCACGGTGAAGTCCGAACAGGCGGCTGCATACTGAAATCTGTATGTTAATATTTTCAGAACAATGGGTTTTGGCCACGCACAGGTGAGCAGAGCGAGGTGGTGCTGCAGTGTTCTTATGCTGCATTAAAACGACCTCGTCTCCAAGCGACTCGGATGCTTGTTCAAGTAAACTGCTACCCCACCGGCATTAGGAGACAGTTCTGCGTGACAGAACAGACTAGAATCATATGCCCACACTGAGCTGCTGGTACACAAGACAGTGGCTAAACATATTACCAGCATAGCTAGCATGATGAGATCTGAATTAATCAAAAAAAACCAAAAAAAAAACCAGGAACCATAACTTCAATACCCAGCCTTAGCACAGGTGCAATAGGGGTACTCCGTTCGGATTCGAACCGGATGGTCGCTTTGTCTTTTACAGAGCTTGAAGAAACATTAGTGCCCTGCTTGGGAGCTACAGTGGATTATTTACTCCTAGGGTTCCTGAGAGACACAGCCATATGTCGTAGGACTGCTCAAAAAAAAAAAAAAAAAAGCCTGACTGCTTTCCTGTTGAATATCACACAGCGTGTTGCTATGGTTTCAGCTAGCTCTGCTTTTGCACGCTCCATCTGTCTACAACATCAATTTTCTAGAGGAGCTAGGTTTGATTCATTGTCTCAATGCAGTGTATATACAATACACCCAACATTTATACAATATAATATGCTCACACAAAGCGTTTCGTGATGCATATGACATCAGCTTTGTTTGAGGAAGAAACTTCTAGACATGTCAACAGATAATAGAACAATTTATTACTCCCTTCCACGGATGGAATGGCAATTATCTGTAAATGCCATAAAAGTCATTAAAACACCAATGATCTGTTGTGTCTATGGCAACCCTGCATTCGTTCCTACTGAGTTGCCGCCCCTGCAGTGAGCCATTCACTTGTGTGCTTCAGACTTTGTGCTAAGCTCAGAAACACAGTAATATTTCAATGTCAGACAAGAAACTGGCCAAAAGCTCACTGTTCTATACGTTCATTCAACAGCTCATGCTACCCTTAGGATGGCATTCAACCACTGCTCTCCCTGATCCTGAATCATCCTCATAAATAAACAAACAACAAACACTCCCTCCCTCGTATCAATAATGTATCAATAAGGGCTTTGTGGTGTAGTCCCTGTCAGTGATTACACCTCAGTCATTCTCCTTTGCCCATGACTCTTTTAGACCATCAGAGAGCTGCTCAGACTGGTCAAAAAAAAAAAAAAAAACCAACCCAGGCATGGCTTTCTTTCTTGTGTACGGCAGTGAGATAGGCAGACGGAAAAGGGCTTAAAACGGGAAAGTGGAGGGATTAGGGATTTTATTCATCCCTTTTCCAGGTTTTCTGCCAGCACCATGTTAGCTCACAAAGGGCTCTTCAGGCAGCCTGGTGGGTAGAGCAGCGTGGAGTATCAGAAGCAGTGAGTAGGGCTTTTGATACTTTCAGATCCCTGCTAGGAAGCCTAGGGTCACGGAGGAATCCCTGTCTCTCTGCAAATGTCTGAACTCATGTTTACCGCATGGGTCTTAGCCCTTTGATGTTCTTCAGGAGTTAATGTCGGCACAGCTTTATACAAACAGGATTGGTGGGAATAAACACCCACGGGATATTAGGCCCAAGGGTAATTTGGGGGTGGGGTGAGGGGGGGGGGGTTGGGGCGCAATAGTCTAACACACTACAAGTGGCTCCTTTCTTTTTTCAGATGTATATGGATGTCATTATGGTAAAAAAAAAAAGCTCAGGGTGCATACTAGCCCTATTCATGGTGAATCATGGTTTTTTTTTTTTTTTTTTCTTTTTTTCCCCTGCTAAATGACTTGTACAGATTTTTTCTTGCATTTCAATTGACGTCATTCATGTGTCGCTGTGGCTTCGGAGTCATTACTGACTTGTACCATGTGTATGAATGATACAACTACTGGAAAAATTGAACTATTTATTTAAAAGCATAATTTTGGTCATTAGATCTTCAAGAAAGGAACCATGGAAGGAATACTTATCAAGTTTAGCACTATTTAGTACGTACAAGACAAGAGCAGAATGACATTTAATGAAAAACTAACATGCTAGTGGAACATTTCTCGTCTGTGCACACTGATCAGGATTCTAAGTTAAACTCAACTGAATATGAGATTGTATTTTTGTTGCTTGTTTAGTGGTTACTGAATAATCAGCTTAAATGATCAGAGAGATGAAACAGGATAACTATTTAACAACAACAACAAAAAAAGGTTGTAGTGCCCTCCTGATGTTGGAGGACCGCATTATATGCATTAAAAACAAAAACAGCACACGATATTCACAAGTAACTTTCGGGTGGTATCATTATGCTCTGCAGGCTATGCCAAAAGTTGGGCGTGAAAGTGAAAACTCAACAGGAGTTTGGGGGGGAAAAAAAGGCCTTTTGCAGACCAAATGCCACATTTCCATGTTCATCCATGTGTTTAAAGCAGAGAACGAGAGGCGTTTGCCAAGCCGCCTGACCCGAAAAAGGGTGTGCTTCGGCGGGCACGCAGCAGGAACTCTTCAGCTTTGCAGCAGACTGCAAGACAGCTGTCTGTCGCTTCACCAGCTTCTCAAAATCCATATCACCTCTGACAGCCCTGGCTGCAGCGCTGCCAACCGCCGGCAGCCAGCAGAGAGGTGTCGAAAGCATGTAACAGGCGCTGGGATGGCAGTCCAAAGTTGAGATGTTTGCACATCGTTAATTAGCCCTCAGAGGGGTTGTGCCTAGATGAATATACACCCCTTACAAACGCATAGAAAAGGTGAACCAAATCACATCCATTTAAATCAGTTAAGGAACTGACAACCAATACAACAAACTCATTTGTCTTAATCTATCAGATAATCTAAAGGCTTTTAAAGGTGACCATGAACATTCTGGAACGAGGTGAAAGTCGGCTGAGGCAGCGGAGATAAACGACACGATGCACCCTCTCCTTGGAAATCTGCTCCGGAACGGAAACACACACAGAGAAAACAAGAGCATTTGTCCAAGTCTTCTGGTTCCCTCTGGAAGCCCAGCTTTGTCAGTGCAAGCCTGAGAAGCTGTCAAACTGAATAAGGACACTGCCTGAAAGCTCAGGGCACGATCTCCTTCCATTTGCCACCGTGTACTGCTGGAACAGTGGACTGCCAGCAGTAAAAAAAAAAAAATCCCACCATGTCTCAGGAGAGAGAATGCTTATATATGTGGAGCATTAAAATGTTCTGTGGGTGACTGCGAAGGCAGAATTAAATGACAACTGTTGCTTCATGTCCAGTAGTGACTCGGTTAAAAAAAAAAAGAAAAAGAAAAGAAAAAAAAAAAGGGCTTTGACTCAACTGCTCTTAGAGGAGTTTTCAGTGGAGGAGGTCTGCACTGGAAATGAAGCACAGAGTGCAGAGGTATCATGTGTCTGAGAATAACAACATTGATCTAGGACTGGCTCCCCTCTACCCACATAAATGCATTCATTAGGATTATGAAAGGCATAAAACTGATCCTAGATCAGATTTTTTTTTGTTTATTATTCCGAGCAATTTGATTAATGGGGCCCCGCAGCTGAAATTAATGAAGTTGACAAGCCTCTCAGAGAATCCACCTACTTTTAAGCTTCACTTTGTCTCCATAATCATATAGCGCAGTTGTACACAATCTATTTGAACAACTCTCTCTCTCTCTTTCTCTCTCTCAACAGCTACTGTCTGTTTTCGGGCATCAAAGGTCAGATGAGGGCATTCTAAAATAAGCCTCCCAGATACAGCTTCTGTAAAACCAGATGAAAGATGAAAAGACATCATAAAAAACCTGTCAGACATCATAGAATTATTACATCTGAGCTGACGATGATGTTTGTTTTTTTTTTCGTTCTCCACCAGAACAATGAGTATTAATTTCAGCAGAGTTACAATGAACTTCCTGCAAATGGGTTACAGCGCCACGGCTATTTCCTCATTAAACGAGTGCAGTAAAATGATATTTATCAGCATGACTGTGTTTGGATTATTACCTAAAGTGAAATATTTGTATTCTTTGTCCAGACACATATATTTGGGATAAGCCTGAAGGATTACTACTGCATATTTCATATCTCATTACCCTCACGACTTGAACAGCAGTGACCATAATTAGTTGCCCCCGAGGGAAGAAACCAAGGACAGGGGCACCTGGCTGGAATCAAGAGCGTCATTACCAAGCCTCTGAATCTCCGTCAATCTGTGCTGTCCAGGCCACAGGAAGTTACTGAAACGATGATCTGAGTCTGACGGAAAACAACAGAAGAGGCCCGCTCGATGCCATTCCTGTCCAGTCATGGGCAACGCAAGCATGCGTCGAGCCCAAAGAGTACGACAAGGAGACTTCAAAGCGTTTTTGACAGAGACAGCGTCACACGGCTCCTCCGGCACGGAGCCATCGTACCATCGCACACTAGTAGGAGTTGTCAGTCATCAGAGCCTCCTCATCACTGTGTCGCTCTCCTGGAGCAGTTCCCTGATTTAGCCTGATTAACGTCATTAAGTCTACATGATTGCACAGTTGGGGTACTTACTGATGGAGGTAAACAAACCAATTTTGCATTTGAGAGGAAGCGCATCATCTCATAAACGTCTGTTTAAGAAGAAGAAGAAGAAGAAGAAGAAAAAAAAAAAGAAAGAAAAAGAAATTGAAAGAAGTGTTGACGAAGTCTTGACAAAGGCTGGGAGAACTAACAGGGGGGAGAAAAATGGGCCACAAAAGGGATTCAGTGTGGAATTGTGGATTGTGGAATTCTCTGGTTGGTGCTGATGAGAGTGAAAGTGGAATTGAATGAAACAACAGACATCCTCACAAGAGGGCTCCAATGTAATTACTGCCTAACAAACTATCATTTCCCACCTGTATCCTTCAGACAAAGCATCTCCCAAACACAACACACCCAGTAGAGCAAGGGAGGCCTGGACATGCACCGCCATTGGCTTTCAGCGTTAGCAAGCAGTACAGAAACGAGTGTTGTTTACCTTGTAGGGAATTATGTGAGTAGTAAACTGTTCTATGACTTCAGAGCGTTCTTTTTGCCCTTTGAACAATCTTCACTACCTTGTAAGTCCTTGACTCCAACTTTCAATTTGTTTGCTTACCTCTGAAGTGTATGCTCAAAAAAAAAATTACATATTCTAACACAAATATGGTGAGACAGCCAAGAGTAAACATATGGTTTAATCCATCTCCAAAAGCATAAAAACTCTCTCTCTCTCTCACTTTCTGTGATTCAAATAGGGCAGTGAAGGGGAGGTCACCTCCAAATAAATGTCTTGTTGCATTATGGTTTTCGAGATAAACAGGGTCCGTTTTTGTCACCAACGATGAGGGCAATCACAACAAATGTGTCACGGTTCTTTGTTCTGCTCCTGTCCCTCCCAGTGGCAGCCTGGTTTCCATGGATACAGATGAGCCATGTGCTGGCACCACAAAAATCTGACCATTGGTTTGTCTCTGTAATGGGGTTATCACATGAGCATTACTGTCCCTCTACAGCTCACGCTGTTATACTTAACAATGGCAAATGACATATATTTTCTGTAATGGCAATTAGCGCGAAACCCGTTGGTGATAAAGGCTAATTTGCAATAAGAATTGATAAGACTCACGATGACTATAAATCAAAGACAAATTTACATAAACAGTTTGGATGGCCAGGCTGGGTGACAGCATGATCACTCAAAAGAGGATAATGTAATGTACCTGCCCAGACTGTCAATCATAGTATAATATGGCCCAAATCCAAATATGATAGTTTGGGCAAGAAAGATTTGCCCTGAAGACACACCTCAAAAGTTGTGTGTTGGATCTGTGTGTGCATAGTGTGTGTGTGTGTGTGATGTTGAGAGAGAGAGAGAGAAGAGTCAGCAATTCTTAGACTCATCCATCAGACAGTGTGGTGCTGAGAGGTCATGATGGCGGGGCATTGAGTCTGAGTGGGTCCAATCAGCGTTCCCCTCTGTCTGTAATGAAGTGATAGATAGCCCCATCGGCCCATGTTAAACAGCACACCTCACACTCCGGCCTAAAGCCACGGGCATTCTGCCCAAAATGTCATTTTCACTTAACGGAGACTGCTAAAGGAACACACACACACAGTCTATTTAGCAGATAGAACACTGCCACTTATGTTTATTTATTTATGACCAAGTCTGAAGTAAGAGTGTGTGTGTGTGTGCGTGTGTGTGTGTGTGTGTGTGCGCGCGTGCGTGTCCAGATGTGTTTGACAACTGTATCACTTACTTTGGATACTGCATTATATTACATAATATGATGCTAAAGTGATCTTACAGTTGAATTTGTTTTCTAAAAAAAATCTAACTTTTTCCAAGTTGCTACCACATTTTGTGTGTCTGCACCTCATAACCTGTACCGTAGCATGCCACAAGTGTCCATTTTAAATGAGACAATGTATTGTATGTGCACTTTTGACTGAAGTTTGTTTTGACTGTGTACAGTCCCAAAGCTCAAGCTAAAACCAGAAGTTTACAGCCAAGGCTAGTCTGGATCAATATTCTGACCATAGAACTAATTTGTGAAGCTTTATAAAGGAGATTCTGAACATGGGGACTTGAAATTGTCCCTACCCCACTGGTTCACAATTCTTAGAGACTTCTCCCGAAAGAAAATATTACATTTAAACAGTACACAAATTGTCAGGGGGGGCTGTTTTTCATTGTTTCTACTGTGGATGGCTTTTCCTTTGATATTTGAGTATACACAAACGATTTCATTTTGGCACTCATTTTGACAATTTTGCCCCCCCCCCCCCCCCCAAAAAAAACCCATTAAAAAATTGTAATAAATAAAACCAATGGTCAAGATAAAAAGATCATGTAATTGAAGGTGGACTTTCACACCACAGAAAACTTTACGAAACAATCCATTCCGTAGTGTTCTCAAGAGGGCCAAACTATCAAAAGACAGCATGTTTGAACAAGTGAGAAAAAAAAGCTGTAACAGAGAAAATGTTTGATTTCATTTGAGCATGTACTCTTTCAATTAACTTTGGCTGTGATTCACGAAAACCCCTTGAGCTATGATCCTACAGGGGTCAGGAAGAGAGAGAAATAGTAAGAGACAGACAGAGAAAGAAAGTGTGTGTGAGTGTGTGTGTGTGTGTGTTGCTCTAGGCAATAACAGTGCAGCTCTTGTCCACTGAGATTTTTATAAAATCCGTTTTCTCTCCCTACACACTCAACCTTTCCATTTGGAGGCACTGTCAGTAAGAAAGATCTCTTTTCACAGAGTACCTAGTGCATGGTTCTCCCACTCTGCTCCACACCACAGTCATGCCTGATAAATATATGATAAAAGTCAAAGTTGAAAGTTACTTAGGACAGTGTATGTAAACAATGTTTATTTCCTTATTACTATTATTATTATTATTATTATTATTATTATTACCACTATTATTACTATTATTATTATTATTATTATTATTATTATTAACACTATTATTACTATTACTATTATTATTATTATTATTATTATTATTATTCTTGTTATTGTTATTGTTATTATTACAACTGACACAAACAACTAAAATGAAGTAATTGTGGGAGAACGAATCAGAAAGCAGATGGAGTTCCAGATGAATTTAACAAACTGATGTTCGATATGACTTAAAAGTCCATCCGCTTCTAATTCCATGTGTCAGCATCTCCACAGGCTCCTGCCCAGTATGAGCACTGAGCTGTGCAGTAGGAATGACTTCACTGACAAACTGGAGTCATGATGATAGTTTAACGTCTGCTAAGCGTGTTCAGAATGCCACCGCTGCTCTGCGGTCATTAATTCATGCGGAACATCAAATCCAAAGGGACAAACTTTAAATCTCTCCTCGCTTTAAATCTCTCCCCGCCCGCCGCCTGCCTAAAAGGACAAACCATTAGCTAATGGTGTCACGAGGAAAAAAAATAAAAACAAACACACGCACGCACACATGCACACACACACACACACACACACACAGTTGAGGGTGCAGAAAGTGTGCACAGACACAGGTGTGAAGAATTTAGCTGCTAATCTACCTGTGTGAGGAGATCTGTCTGAAGTCTCAAAGGGTGTCCTGGAGGTAAATAAAACAGCCATTCCCTCAGCTGCAAACTGTCATATTTTTAATTATTTATCTCATAATTGATTAGGGAACCCGGGCCTTTTAACCTATCTAGCAATTAACATATTGCTTTTATGTGCTTAATTAATAGCCACTGAAGTCTTATGGGAATAAAAATGCCCTCAATTATACCCCTAAATGAAAATGAGAAAAAAAGTTTGCTTTTTTTTTTTTTTCCCCTTGGCTTTACGGAAGAGAAGTTATTGACATGGGGACCTTAATCAGACAGAATGGGATTCATAAATAAAAATCAAGTCTTTGAAGATGCCAATGGGCCTTTACTAAACAAAAAAAAAGTAAAAACAAGAGTTCATACAACGTTTTGGCGACGTTAAAGCGAGCCGTTTCTTAGCTGGAAACAATTGTCATTTCTCATCATCGTTAAAAGTTCAGTAAAGCCATCCAGCGTGGTGCAAGCTTATGGTTTGTTTCAGTGCTCTGTTTCAGAGGGTAAGAGGCTATGTTTGATGTGTTTCACGTTTGATATTTTGGCAGGGAGACATGTTGCTTTCATTCCACTTCCCCCCCCCCCCCCCCGCTGTGTTACTCGGCCCTGCTAACTGATGTTTGGAGGGGCAGCCGTCGTTGCCATGGCAGGGTATTCCGAATGTGAAAAAAAAAATGGGCCAAACCTTCTCAACAAGTTTGCTGCCTTCTTTAGATGCCGTATCCCTGGTGTGTGTGTGTGTGTGTGTGTGTGTAGCGAGGATGAAAACCAGGTATGATCAAAATCGCGGCCTATCCCGTTCGGCCCCTTGTTCTTCTCCTTCTTCTTTTAGACTGTGAAATAAAAGTCTTCTCTTTGGACAGCACTGAGGGAAAAAAGCACCATTAGATCACTGCTGCACAGACGGCTGTCTGAGATCTGTCTGGACGATCCCCGAACAACCCTAACAGCAACTTTCACTCGCCCCGCAAAGAGATGCACGCACTCGTTTTTAGATATGTTCCACGAACGACAGGAGAAAACATAAACACTCATTAATGAAAGATGTTATTTGAAGGGCCAACTAGAAACACTGGTTTCGTTTTCCACTGAAAATCGCAATTTTATTTTATTTATTTTTTTAATGGCTGAATTTGTACTGTTCAAAGAGTTGCAATGTAGATCTCTTCGGGGTCAAACTAGGAGGGGGTAAATCAAATCCCTAAATATTAAAGATAAAAAAAAAAAGCATAACTAATGGGATGTAAAAATGACGCATTAAGAGGCAGAAACGTATAACTTTCCGGCTTTGTGGTGACTGGGGTGCTTTATGGGTGACATTCGTGCCCTCAACCCGCTGCTCACAAATCAGCGGCAAACTCAGCGCCGAGGGGCCTCTCCATTTCGGGGAAAGCATTGATTGTGAGAGAATGTGACTGAGATCGATAGCACTCCCATTGTTCAAAGCTGTGCCCTTTAA
This sequence comes from Chanos chanos, assembly GCF_902362185.1. NCBI lineage: Eukaryota > Metazoa > Chordata > Actinopteri > Gonorynchiformes > Chanidae > Chanos > Chanos chanos. Next base: position 41,015,655 of record NC_044502.1, read on the forward strand.
CCCATAAAACAGTGTTTTCTGCATTGCCGATCGAAACGCTTTTCACAGGCATCTCTTCTAATTACGAGAGATGGGCCGATATGGGGTTTATTACGGCGTCATAAAACCACATCGCCAACTTTCTCTCTAAGATATATGATGGACACCTTCGCGTTAAGGCCATTCATTTCAACGTTTATTAGCTGTTTCTGTATGGTCACAACTCACCTCGTTATCTCTGTCCTATCTGTTCATGCATTCGGTTTTCTCTCTCTGTCTCTCTCTCTCTCTGTCTCTCTCTTTCTGTCTGTCTCTCTCGCTCTCTCTCGTTGTGTCTTATTCCATTCAAGCTAATTATCCAGTTTATGGCAGTAGAAAGCCCAAAGGCCTTCTAAAGCACTGCAGAGCACAGCAGGCGTTGATAATTATCATTCTCTAAAAGGAGGGGCTTACTAGGGCCAGTCCAAGAGCACAATCTCCAGTCCTTTTCCAACGATGCTTACAACGTCCCCTTAAAGGTTTTCCAGTAAGATCTGTAACCAGTTCGCCAGGCCGCAAATTCAGCAAAGGCCTATTGAAACGCGAGCATGGTGAGTCCGTTTTGTTCTTATAATGAGGCCATGAAAAGTGGACAGGAGGGTTATGTGAGCTGGGCAGGACCAAGAGAACAAAGAAGAGGAGAGGAAGAAAGGTTCTGATTGCAGAGGGCTGACTTCATTAAGCCAAGCTCAATGATTCGCCAAACTCAATTTGTTTGGTAGTGTGGTGGCCGGTCAGGGCTTCTAAGGCCGCACTGAGATTAATTCCTTTTGGGTCTTCGAGAGGAGTTTTTCTGGCACCGTGCCAAGGACCCCCTAGCTAAACCTCACAGTCCAATTAATAAGACACTCTTGGGCCTATGACACTAACAAGGACCACAGAAAAGACTGAACTGCATTTGAGCTAAAATCTGCCACAAGCTTGGACTTAATTTGCAAAGGGCAGGTTGTAAGACTGATAAAAAAAAAATGTGACTAAATGTGACTAAATATTCATTCAAGAATCGGGGAAACAAAAATGTCCCAAATATTTGTTAAAGACACAGGCTAACTGCTGTCACAACCTGCACCGCCATTTTGGACTTTTGGTTTGCCATGTCTTTGTGCTCCTGTTCTTTGTCTGTCTCCGCCCCTCACCTGTTCCTGTTTTTGTCTCATTATTACCTTGTTAATTTTATCCAATCCTGTGTTGCCCTGTTCAGTTCTCCTTCTATTTAAGGCCCTCGTGTTTCCTTGTCCTTTGTCTATCGTTGTTTGTGTTAGTTTGCGCACTGTCACGCTGCACCTTTTTGTTATTGGTTTTGTTATCAGTTTGCACTTGTATTTTGGTCTTCATTTTAAGTAAAGTCTTCCGTTTATCACCGTCAACCATCGTGTCTTGCACTTGGGTCCTGCACCACACCGCCCGGCGTGACAACTGCATTCTTCAGTTGGCAACATCGATGGCAACATTCACCTATCAGATTCCTCTGATTTCCATTTGAGCCAGTTACAAACCTTAAATCATTTGTAGATTCAGATAAAAAAGTATAGTAATAAATAGCATGCTTGAACACTACACACAAAGCTTTGGATTAAAACTGCCTCTTAAAAAGAAAACAAATTCAGGTCTCTGTCTCCACCTCCCTTTCTCCTGGCCAATCAGAGCCAAGCTGGATCTGACAGGCTGACCACCTTGTTTATTAATTATTGTGTGCACTTGTCCTTAGTCTGTTCCCTCATTGTGTCTGCGTATATGTACCCCATGTGTTTTCCTATGTACCTTTGCGAAGTCATACACTTGTTATCAGTATTTAGCTGCTCTTGTTCCTTCTTAGTCTTGTTACTAGTTAGCCTGTTAGCCTGGTTTAGCTCCGTTAGCTCTGTACCTCTGTTTAGCCTTGTTCTCAGTTAGCTTGGTTAACCCCGTTCTCTCTGTTTAGCCTTCTGGTTTATAGACCCTAGCTTACTCTCGACTAATCTGTCTAGCCTCCAGTAGCCAGTTTCTAGTGGTACCAGACCTCGCCTGTTTATACACCGTGATTTAGACTATGTTTTGGATTTCAGTAAAGAACTCCCTGCACTTGCATCCAGCCTCCCTCTCAGTTTGTGACAGTTACAAAATGTGGCGATTTGATTGTGATGATCCTTCGATGATGGAAAACCGTATCTAAAAGAAAAAGCAGCTTAAAAAGAAAAAAAAAAAAAAGACAGCCCCTGACCTTCATCCACCCATCCTTCAAAAAACAACAAAAAAAAAAAAAAACCAAAAATCAAACACACATGAAAACAGACGTACGAGAGCAATTGACTTCCCTCTCCTCACAAAGCCTCTGTAATCCCAGAATTGTGAATTACAGGGCTTTGTCTAAATGGATTCTGATTCTCATATTGTGAACGATGGGATCCTTTGATTGCGTTGGCACAAGGCAGAGCTCTGAGTGTGTGTGTGTGTGTGTGTGTGTGTGAGCAGGACGGGGTGTAAATGCAGGATGACAGAAGGTTTTATCCGCTGGGACATGCAATGCTCTAAAAGTCACATAAACACAAAATGCGAGAGAAAGAGAGAGATCAGATATAATGTGCACAAGCAATGGGAACACAATACAAAGTTAAACGAGGCATCTAGTTCGCAGCGCTGTGTGTTGTTTGTGCGTATGTGTGGACGTTTGTGTGTGTATGTGTGCGTGTGTGTGTTTTAATAACAGCCAGATGTATAATAATAGTGCGTGACTGACTGTTTGAGAGACAGTAATCATAATCCACCTATTCAGGTCAGTAGCTTATTTATTGCAAAAAAAAAATAAAATAAAATAATAAAAATAAATCTTTGAAGCTAAGAGGTGAATCAATCTCCACAGCAAAACCAATGAGATATTCAGACAAACACATACACAGTGAGTTGCCCTTTAGCTGTGGGTGATTAGGGAAAGGTGTGCATTTGGCTTTAACCAGCAGCATCTCCATAACCAATGCTTTTGGCCTTTAATAGACCAAAACCAAGCTAGTTTTTCAGTGCAGATGCTGCTATAAATATTCATATCAAAATTAATGAGGGCCATAAAGCTTACAAAATGTCCTATGAGAAACTGACAGATGTCCACACTCCAAACTAGTAACACTATTGTCTCCTGAGAGAAAACAGGGACAGGAACACAACCAATCTGAAAAAAAATTTAAAAAGAAAAAAATAAAGCAATATGGATTATATTGGTCCCCCAGGGTTTGGACAGTCCAGTAAGGATTACGTGTTTAAGGGTGAGACTAACAGCCAATGCAATATGCCAAAGGATATAACTCCACAAATACTGAGAATTTTGCTTTTAAGTAGTAACACTGAGTGGTAATTAAACATACTATAAATAAGACAACTGTATGTTGGCCATGAATATGCAAACATACTGTAATTGGAAAGACTAGAGCTGACAGCTACACTTGGCAAGCTGCCTATGAATACACAGAAGCGATATCTATGACATGAGAGCTATGGTAAAGTTGTTCTGTAGTGTTATCATGAAATTAAACCACAAATGTAGCAGAAGCCATGGTGTCTGTGGAGGATGGTGAAAGACATTAGCGCTCATCCTCTCTTTCTCTCTCTCTCTCACTCACTCACACACACACACACACACACACACACATTTCAGCTCTCACCCAATTCAGCAATTTCCACATAAGACTGATTGAATTTTCTGCTTCTTTTTCACAAAGCACTCTGGCTAGAATAGAGTAGCACAGAGTCGCATGTGCCACACTCACACACACACACACACACACACACACACACACACACACACACACACACAATAATCCATCAAAGACTATTAAGTCACATAACTTCTTGAACTGGGTCACCATGACAATACACTCTGTCAGGTTTTGAGACTGAATACTATGATATAATCAAGCTCTATGAAAGTTCAACAGCTGATGAAAAAAAAAATGCAATTTTCTTCCTTTCACTCAAAATTGCACCAAGACAAGGTCTTTCACTGGCCGAACACTCGTTCTTAAGGTAATATAATGTGGGTCGAACCACTGCTGTTTGATGCTAACAAGGGCAAAGTGCTTGACTGAGTTTTGGCAGTTATTTGGGGGGGCGGGGGGGGGGGGAGATGCATCTGTTGCAATGGAAATGGAATTGTGGGTAATAATAGAGGAAAATTCTAGAAGCAGAATGCCGCAGAGCAGAAAATTACTGTGCTCCTTTGTCCTGTTCAGGTCGCTTTTACAAAGTAACCTCACTTTTCCACACCTGCCTCTACAGTAGTACCACAGATAAGGATCATCAATTTTGCAGTAGATCACTGAAATAAGATACTGCTCAGTATCCAGAACCGTATGTTTTAAACATTTCTAGTACGGAATTTTCCGGCTTCGCGGTGACACCGTGTGCATTCAAAAGCACAGCTGGACACAGTATACCACACCATGCGCTGCATCTTACTGCACAACCCAGTGAGACATTTAAGAAAAATAACACATAGTTTGTATAATATTCATAACTCAATGTCTTTAAAAAAAAAAGCGTAGATTAAAAGCGGTCTTATTTTTGTCAAGGTGTTAGTCCTTGACGCTGATAAAAAAACATTGCTGCTCCCAACGGAGTTTAGTGTTTTCCTAGGCTCTCAGTCATAACAAGTCCTCTAGTTAAATTGCCACGACAATCCAGTAATGTTGTCCTGAAGGCTTCCCTCAGCCCTGCTGCTGCTTCCGCTGATTTACGCTCTGCTCGTAACGTGGGCTGTTTCTGCACGCTGCCTTTTTCAATCTCTCCGCGTTTACCAGCCGGGCCTGGGGCCCCCAGAAAGTCGTGAAGGAAAAGAGGAGAAGACGGTAATAAATCCATGCCTGGGACGCGCACGTGAAAACGCACACAAACGCGCATGAAAACGCACACACACACACACACACACACACTCATGCATGCAACCGTGATGGACAACAGAATAACGCTAAGCTTTATGATGATATCATTTAGACAATGCAGATAGTATGATTTAATGAGAGAGTGAGAGAGAGAGAGAGAGCGAGAGAGAGTGAGAGAGAGAGAGGGAACGAAAAAACCCCCACAGATCTAACCAAACTAGGCCTAACAAGGGATGTCAAACCACACATCACTTAACAGCGTGCACAGTCACAAACATGAACACAACACACAATATCCTGTTTTCTCCTTCAAATCAGGGCTGTGAGAATGAGCCAGAGGATATGGAACAGGATTAGATCAGTTATCATCTCCTGTACTCTCACACAAGATAAGGGACAGAGTCTCCGTTCACGGGAGAGGTTAGACTCCTCACTCCAACACACACGAGAGAACACCCATAGACAGATATAGACAATGAAATTTTTACAGCCAACAGTATATGGGAGTTATCGCGGAAAAGAACTGCTTTATTCATTGTTTTTGAGACAATCAACCACAGAGAGGAAGGACGTTCTACGTGTTCTAATCTCATGCGCGTCTCTGACAAGCAACACTTCACCATCAGGTGACATTCACGGTGTCACATTTACTAGCTAGGCGCTTTTGTCATTTAGTGTAACGGCTTATATGTTTGTGATTTAGTGTAACGGCTTATGTGTTTGTTGAGGTTGTGAACGATGCAGCTTGTCTGGTCTGAGTCTCTCGGGCATGTCAGAGGTCCTGGGCGTCACGTCGAAGCGCTAGCGAAGCCGAAACCGTGCTCGTTTAGGACGTCGGGGCGAGCACGCGTTCCTTTCATGCTTGGTTTCTCTGAAGGGCGAAGAATTCCAAGCATTTCTCTTTTTCTTTTGATTCACTCAGCTGGTGGATCAATGTCCATTAAGCTTAACCAAGCACTCGCATGCCGGCGGTCTCTGTTTTCATTAATACCGCTCCTGTATGGATTACAGCTCGAGCAACCCGGCCATTAGAGGCAAGGGCAGGCGCTAATGCTAATTTCTCTTTCTTATACCACATTCCTTCCTGTTCCTATAACAGTGGTTAGCTGGGTAGTTAGCGCTGCGAGAGAGTGCAGCTAAGGCGCAACACGGTGCCCCATTCATTCACTGTGAATATTTAATATGAATGCCACATGTTGACTCTTGTTTTGGGCGAGTTACACTAATGGTGAAGGTATGACTGTAAAAATTAACGCAACATATATATTTCTGCCACTAAACATAGCAGTGATGTTTTTTTTATATAGTACAAGCAAGGCTGCAACTATTTGCGAGCGCTTAGGAGAAAGTAATTATGTGCGTGCATGTGTGTGTGTGTGTGTGTGTGCGTGTGTGTCTGTAGGATATGTCTGTGGTGATTCGTCATCTGCAGGCCGACGCCAGCAGGAACCTGGTCGCTGAATCAGATGGAATGGTGGGAACAGCAGACACTAATGAGTCTTACCTCCGCTCCTGTCAGGTAGTACGCCGAGAGAAGCCCGCCGACGTAACGGATGTTCACCTCAAACAGTGATGCCTCTCCACTCTGTGGAACACACACACACACACACAGCGGGTAAGAACTTCAGTACTGTCACTGCATAAACACCCCAGCACAAGTAGCAGCCTACTAGCTGAGGAAGGATCAGCCAAAATGGTACACACATTCTTTGTTACAGCCATAAAACTTGAAGGACAGATGGATGTAAGGAGTTTATGAAAGTTATATAAGCTGTTTAAAAGACCTGTTAACCGTTTAAAAGAAAAACAACAACGACAACAACAACAAAAACAACAACAAAAAACCCCAAACAAACAAAAACAAACCCATTTTGTTCTCACCATAATAAAACCTTTTCAACTTCAGGGAATTTGATGCATTCCACTGAATTTAATGTCTGAGTTACAGTGTTGTAAACAAGGGAGGTAGCTGAGATACGAACTAACCAAACTGTGGTGTCAT
>NC_044502.1:41025021-41035021 GCF_902362185.1 Chanos chanos
ATATATATATGTATGTATGTATGTATGTATGTATGTATGTATGTATGTATGTATGTATGTACGTACATACATACATACGTAGGTAAACATAAAACAGAGATGTTTTTGTTCAAAAGGATCTTTTTTGATTGGCCGGGCCCTCAGACAGAGCTGCCGGGAGTGTTCTGTGGAGTGGCTCCGTCACCTGTCAGGGAGGAAGAACGCGGGCAGGTGGCCATCCCTCTCCACGGCAGTGAGCTGATCGCCTTTGCTCAAGGACTCACTGACCATTCTGTGTCCACATTAGCTAGTCCACGCATGTCTAATGGTAAAGACATCCTTGGACAAGCTTTATCTGTATTGGGAAATGGTTGAGAGACCTATTCAAGGCCTACTCAGCATCCGCTCAGAGAGACAAGGGTCAGTCCTCACCACACCCGGGCTAATGGGCACACTTTAGTTTTTGTTTTTTTTTTTACACTGATAACAAAGCAAGAACAAGGCAACAGAGATGATTTATCTGAACCATGCACTACTCTGCTCCCAAATCCTTCTACTTGACACGGAGTGTCCCCCCCCCCCCCCAAAAAAAGTGCTTAAATTCTTTGATTTTTGCTCATTTAAATCCGTCAATTTTACTGAGCAGAGACAAAAAAAAAAGATTAAATACAAGATTTAAACTGGCATATAGAACACAGAGTAAGACATCTAGCATTTCTGGTCTAGCGGTGCGTGAACTTGGGCATTACTCATACGCCTATCGATATAATTTTCTAATAACATTCTGTGTTAGCTCTGCCAACCACACGTTTGAGCCGGTTTGCCAACAAGAGGACATCAGACCTTTTATTGTGCTAGCCAGCCTTCACATGTCCACACATACAAGCAAGTAACGCAATCAGGTAATGGAAGAGAGCATTGATTTTGCTAAATGACCTGTTAAGATGAAACTCGCCTCTGAGATTGCAAATTTTTGTTTTGCAATGTTGAAGGCCTATACAAATGCTGTTTGCTACAGTTTGGTATATCCAAAATGTGATGTTATTTCTGATATATTGTAAATTAGGTAATATTGCTGATTTGTAATATTATGGTATAAAGGCAATTACCCTTTTTTCCTTTGTATCAGACAAACTCTGATACAGTGAGAATGTCAGGATCAGAAGACACACAGGCTGTGCCGTGACTCTACACAGATTCTCAGACTTACTGCACAGGATAGGTACATGTGACAGAAATATAAGCCGCTTCTTCTGAAGAGAGATCTCAAAACCCCCTCAAACGGTGAAATGGAGAAACACTCAAACACATTCACACTTCCCCAGCGTTTACCGCCTGCCACAGGCTCCTCTACTTAAACACTTAACGGCAAATGAAAGAACAAGATGCATAATTAATATCAGCCCACCAGAGTGATTATGCACCATTACAGTCAACTGTCCTCCTCTCAATCTGACACTCCCCCTCTTTCTCTCTCTCTCTCTTCTCTCTGTCTCTCTCACTCTCATCCCCCCCCTCCCTCCTGTCTGTCTCCATCTCTCTTTCTTACTCTCTCTCCTAGGTCTCACCCTCGTCTTTTCGACCTGTTTGACTATTGTCTTAGTTCCATACTAAAACGAAGCTGCCACATTAATTGCTTACATGCTGAGATCAGCGCTGCCCTGCCATGTAGTTTGTTGTAATAAAAAAGGAGGCCTAAACTGGTTCATTTTTATGTTTTAATGGGTCATGTCAGGAAAGCCGGTACCCTATTTAGGTAACTGCATTATGCTAAATATGTGTGTGTGTGTGTGTGTGGGGGGGGGGGGGGTTTGGCTCTCAATATTCATCATTTCCCTGTTTTCTCTGCATCTCTTCATTCCTCCCTCCAGTCCCCTTAGACTAAAGGAAAATAAAAATGAATATTCAGGAATCCGTTCGCTTGGCCAGTAATTCTTCTTCACAAGGCAGAATCCTCAGAGAGAAGACTGAGGCCTGATCATTTTGTATATTTATAATATAATTTTATTCCAGGTCACCTTCATCAATCATAAATTCATGCAGTTAAATGAGATTATTCTAGGCCGGCACCACTACCTCTCTACTTTGCCATGAATAATTAATTTATGGACCTCTGAAATAAATTAAACCAGAAAGTCTGGATAAAGCCACACAAACATCTCATGTTTTAGATCCCTTGCGTTGCCTGCAGGTAACTTCCTTTGACCTTAAACCCTGAGGAAGGGGCGACAGGAAAAAAAAAAATACAAAACTTTATTTCTTATCTCTCTCCTGTCTCATTGAAAAAAACATTGTGTTAACGTGGTGCTTGCTAAAGCACAAGAAGCGACAGCTTGAGAGGATTGTATGGATCAAACAGTGAATCAAAAAGCAATCTTAAGCTTTAATTGAATCATTTGTGAGTAATTGAGGGGTGGTATGTAAACAGGGCATGCAGAAATTGAGACCCAACTTTTGTTTGGCACCTCAGGTAGCTTTGCCGGTGTTGTTGTCCCTCTAGGGCCTTATCGTGGTACTCCGAAAGTTTTAAGCTGGTGGTTAATGTTTATTGGCAGCTGAGGGGTTGTTTTGGCCTTGGGTTAGCAGCATAGCTCACAAGGTGCACTAAATTACTGCTTTGCATCAGCTGGGCAAAAACCTCCAGATGGTTTAACTACATTACAAACATCCTTCCAAACATTTCAAAGCTGCATCCAGCTATCTGCAACAGGGATCAGTCTAAGCCTTTCATTCTTATAAATCAGCATTTAGCTGCTTTAATGGGGTTTTTGTTTGGCAGTGATTTTGAGCTCGTGTGATTACGTGTATGACACTCTGAAGAGTAGAACCAATTACTCTCATCTCAAGACCAAACAGCCAATAAGAGGTGATTAAACAGCCCTGAATATCTGTTACAACACACTTTCACTCCTTTATTTGTTCAATCATGACTTTGCTAAAACGTCATTAGCGATTACTATGTTTAATCAAAATGGTGAGATGTTTTTTTTTTTTTTTGTTCTTATGACTCCTTCAAACTTTCTATTGACTCTGTCGTTTTTTTTTTTCCCACCTTTGCTCTTTGCCTTGCGGTTGTCTCTGTGAAGTACCCTCAAAGACTGAGAGAGAATCTTCTAGATGCGCCCCAATGCTGTTTACAGATACTTCTGTTACATGAAGATACCTCTTCCCCCCATCAAGCCAGAGGAAAAAAAAAAAAAACCCACTCCACTCACTGACCGCCAGAGACATACATCACTTCTCTCATCCACTCCAAATGACGCCCAGGAGAGACGTTGGCTGATTAAGTCTCTGTCCCGCAGTCTCAAATAACCCGCTTAAACATGCTAATTATCTGCCCTCTTGTTTAGCCTCTTGAGAGGACGCACGGTTTAATGCTTTTTTTTTTTTTTTTTTTCATCTGCTCGATGCGAGAACACATTTAGTTTGTGGCTGGTACCCTACATTTACCCAGTTTTTTGTGTGTAAACAGAACGAACAAAGATCCACGGCCAACAAAATGAACGTATGTGCATTTTTTTTGCATGCCATTTCTGCATGATGAGGGACAAAGTAGTTATGAACTATATCAGTCATCAAAGAGAAGATGCCGGAAAATGCTGGCCCTTTTTGTTTCTGTGATCAGGAGAGCTCTGATGTACATTTTAGCCTCTGAATGACTGAGAGAGGGGAAGATAAAGAAGGAGCGAGAGCTTTTAATGGAAATCACCGTGCACTCGCTGCTTTCCAGGAGACCAGACAAAGCTTTGAGAAAAGAGCTCTGGTCCATTCTCTTTGAAACCAAACCCAGCTCTGGTAGCAACGCGCAGAGCGTCTCTGAGGAAAAAGGGAGAGAGAGAGAGAGAGAAAGAAAGAGCGATAAAAAAAAAGGAAAGAGAGAGAGAAAGAGAGAGAGAGAGAGAGAGAGCGTCGTGCATGAGTGTGGCTCTACAGAACTGTCAACAGGAGGATATGACATAGAGTCTAGGACTTCATTAATGGTTTTCCATTAGTTCTGCTGAGCCAAATTTACACTGGAGTTCAGCCAAAGAGGAGGAAGCCACTTATCGTCGCGCCTCTCCCGGCTGCAGACACTTTCTCCAAGGAAATCAAAGGATCTGAGATAGGTATTTCACGACTGAATATAGCACCACCGGAACAGAGGCGAGATTGCTACCGGTGGCTTCTATAAAAAAAGAGGAATAAGTGGACCCATCGGGGAAAGGTTTTGTTGGATGTGGACAGCTTTTACGGAGAGAAAACAGAAACATGAATTTGCCCAGTTATGTGAGCGAGCGTGGGGGGAGGTTTACCAAAATGTCGGAGGATGTGAAAGTAAAGGCTGCAGCCTGCGTTTCAGCACGTCTGATGGATCTTTTCAAACAGCTCAATTAGCGGAGCTGGACGGCTGATGATTTGGACAGGCTCAGCTTGCCTTATCTGTGGCTAACATGTATTAGGCTTTGTGCTATGTGAACAGCCTTAGGTGGCCAGAGAGGTGCTAAGTTGCCTTAAAAAAAGTGCCAATCACAATAATGAGCTGGAGGTGGGCCATGGTAGCAACGCCAGACCCCGTGACCCAAACTCTAATCAACACTGTCATCTCCTGCCATCAACACTGCCTACACAGTCACGAGAGAGTGGGATAAACAGAGAGAGGAGAAAGAGAGAGAGAGAGAGAGAGAGGGGCAGACAGAAAGAGAGGGAGAGAGAGAGAAAGAGAGAGAGACAGAGAGGGGAAGAGAGAGACAGAGAGGGAGAGAGAAAAAGAGAGAGGGAGACAGAGAGAGCTGTGGTATGTAAGGTTTGAGAAAGAATAGAGCAATCAAATCAGACACAGTAATAAGAAAATGGTTCCATGCGTGCGAAATTTTCCACAATTACCTTTCACTCCTTCTTGCAGAGCCACTGATTGGTTGATTAAAATCGAGGTACGTAGAAGAAAAAACTGTCTCTGAACGAAACTAATCAAATTATTCCGATTATTCTGCCAGCAGTATAAACACAGCCAATCAGAATCTTCTGCTGTTTGCTTTTCTTTTTTTTTTTTTACTTCAAGAACCAGGAAAGTCATTGTTACAGATCAATTCATTCTCACGACCCAAAGATAAACACTGTTGACATTACACTACCCTTGTTGTTCCCCAGTGGTAAAGATCCTATTAACTTCTTCACTGCAATCCAGGTGGAGGTTAAAAAAAAAAAAAAAAGTTATAATAACAGCACCTGTTATTCTGCTCATGACCACAGCTGTTTAGGAAACAAATCCAGAGAAGGTTCTACAAAACCCACCAGGTGTACCCTCTGCTCAACAGCCTGGTGTGAACCAGCATGCTTTGTATAAACCCTCTTATCAGGTCAGATCTATACACATCCCATTGTTGATCCACCATCCTGCATATTAAGTCTCTCTGCAGCAAAGTGATACGGGCTCTGGACGTCTCTGCAGAACCGTTTTAGTGTCACTTACTAATTGCGCTGTTCTAATTAAGGATGGAAGGGGGTCGACGCATCACTCTCATAATTGTCGGGGACGGGCGTTCCGCTAATCCGTCTCGGGCTTGTCGCCCGATGTCCGATATGAGACTCGCCCCGATCCATCAAAAGGACAGCAGTCGAACCGATCGTCTGTGGGTTTTTTTGTTTTTTTTTTAATTTTTTTGATTGTTTTGTTTACATATTCATAAGCGAACTGACTTCCTCCAAGGCCTCCGCTGAAATAATTTAATGAGCCAATCAAGACCGTGATTAGTGCTGATGTCGGAGACTCGGTGCGATGCTACTGAATGCCAATGAGTTATAGAAGAGAATAAGTGCATCTTCCACCACATCCATCAACCGCAATCTCGAAATCCACTCAAAAATATGTTTGTCTTTTTTTTTCTGACAACACATTCCAACTCTAGTGGACACTTACTGGCTTGAATATAAATCGAAACAAAAAGCTTTTTCCTTAACAGTATTGTACAGGGACCTCTTGCTGGGGAGTTAATGCTACAATTCTAATTTGACATTCCTCGTTCTTGTTCACTGTGTGCTCTTTGTGGACTGGATTAGCTGAATCAGGGGTGTCTGAGTACAGTCAGATTCAAAAATTCAGGAATATGCAAAAAAAAAAAACATCTCGGTGCTGCGGATTGTCCATTCCTGTCACGTCAGCTCAGGGACAAATCTGTCTGTTTAAAGCACAGAGACCAAAGCTCAGCCCTGCAGCGTCGGGAATACTGCTGCTTTTTGCTCCCACCTCTAAATTACAGGCTGTTTTTTTTTTTTTTTTACCTAGGAAATAGGTGGGTGCATTTTTCAGCTCATCAAACGCCACAGCGGTCGTCCGATATTAAAATCTAAGAGACGTTCGGGATTTCGACACTTGTGGTTTAAAAGAGACGGACTCACTCTTTGAAAATGATCGCTTTGCCCCCGAGTGGTGCATCCCCCACTCGGCCGGACAACTCGTCGGCTCCACGGGGAGAAATCCCTGGGGAACGACCGATCGAAAGAGTACGGAGAAAGACAGATGGGGCATGTTCACTCGGTGACAAAGTGTGGGCCTCAGAGTAAATCTAGGCCGTGAGTCTTCCTGACAGACAGTGATAGCGAGGGGATTCTAGGGGGCTGTTTTTCACTGGCCTGCCCCTCTCTCTTTCTCCACACAATGTCACCTCTGCGGCACTTTACAGGCAGGCTAGGAACCACAGAGGGTCTACGTCAATAATCATCTCCATGGAAATGCAGAGAGAGAGAGAGGGATGCTGACAGTGCAGCCCCTAAATCAGAGTGTTGTCAGATTAATCAAAGATCAAATTACTCTAATTAAAAATATGTGACTGATTGGCAAATGAGTGAGTGAGTGAGTGAGCGAGTGAGTGAGTGAAACTGGGCCAGAGAGTGAGTGACTGAGTGAACCTGTTGATTGATCAGTTGATTGTGAAATCATTCCAGTTTGTCAGTGCCCAAGTCTGACGCAATGTGAATGGTGTCTAGACTCCCTTTAAAACCCAAAGAAAACAGTCCAACAGCATTATTAACCAACAAAAGGAGAGCCACTAAAAGCAATCGGATTTGAGGAAGAGAGGGCATCCGCATGACCATCAGTCTCTCTCTCTCTCTCTCTCTCTCTCTCTCTCTCTCTTTCTTGCATCCCTACTGGCAGACCTTGGTGTTCCCTGCCAACTAAAGAAGTCCATTATCATGGGATTACTCTATTGAAGAGGCTGTGGCCTCTTTCCCTCATTCAATCTCTCCCTCTCTCTTTCAGTCCTATTCACTAAATCCCAGCGCACACAGTGGCCAAGGACTGGAGCCTGAAAAGACCACTGTTCAAGAAACAAGGCCTACTCACGACGGATCAGTAACCACACCACACTCCCTCCCAAATGTTTGATTTGGGCCAAACTGTCTCAATCTTCGGCCCCATACGCCGGGCGGAAAAGAAAACAACTGATATTAACTGGAGCTTAAAAAAAAAAAATAAAAAATCAACACAGCCCTTTTGGAAAAAGCACCCTTTTTCACACTCTCGAGGCTTGAGTGGGAATGTAGGAGAGCGTTTTCTGTTTGTCCGAGAGCTCCGCCCGAAGAGCGAGACGGTATTACAATAAACTCACCGCGTTGAGGTCCAGGTTGTTTTCCACCCATTCTTTCGCCTCTTCATACTCATCCATCAGACCCATGATGTAGAGAGTGCCTAGAGAGTCCACGATCGTCGCTCCCCTCAGCCCACCTGTAAAAAAAAACAGTACAGAAATGCTTAGGCTCGGGTGGGACGAACTGGTGCTAAGATGCGCGCGGGCACGCACACAGACACGAAAAAAGAAACAAAAACAAAACAAAAGAGAACATAGATAGAACTATTTAATGAGCAATAAATTGGAACCTAAGTTTACTGATAGGGCCGCATCATCCATCGAGCTTCGCCGCAGCGTGTCAGTTACCCTGGCAACAATCTACTCATCCTCGCCCTTTTTTTAATTACTATTCAGCTGAAGACTTTCCCCAGCCATCCTTATGATGTTAATCCAATGATTAAATAACAATAAAGAATTCACATTTAAAAATAAATAAATAAATAAATAAAATAATAAGGCAGCTATGGAAGTGAAATTAAACGCTCAATCTATGACCCTGTGGAGAAGGGCCCTGCTAGCAGTCACTCCTGTCTTTCCTCTGTGTTCAGCTCTTTTTTTTTTCTCCCCCCTCCCCCCACCTCCTTCTCTATCCGACGCCCGCCGTTAGATGCACTTAATTTGAAGTTATTAAATTCCCCCTCGCAAACATTAATGAGAACTGTTCACAGGCTTTTCATTTAGTACAGCAGACCTTCAATGTGATTGGTTGAGCCTTCTACCCACCCCACAGCCCCACACGCATAAGAGAAAAATATGCAAAAAATATTGCCCGCATGCATAAAACAATGCTTTTATTACATTAGGGAGATTAAAGAGATTTCGAGGAAAAGAGCTTGGGAGTAGTGAGGGTAATTAAATGTATATAATCAATATAAATTTGACACAGCCAGTGTAAACAATGAAAAATAACATGCACAACAGTGGAAAAAAAACACAAGGAGAATCAAGAATATTATGGTAATAATGTTTGTCTTATAGAATATGAAACCCATAGCGTGCTCTGCACATTGTTTGTTTATTTCCGTTGTTGTTTGCGACGAAACCAGACGCTCGGCTGCGTGACCCATCCTAAATGTTACTAATGGGGCGGGGGGGGGGGGGGGGGGGGGTGGTGCAAACATGAAACGGAAGACGGTTGGGAGGTTTTCTTACTGCAGTCAAATGTTTCAGTGAGAAATCCTCATCCAGCAGAGAGACTGTGACACGTCGGTTTCTTTACCTGTGAGCGATGCGGACGCGTTTACCGCGGCGTGCGGGGAGCATATGATGCAAGAGCGGAGCAATATGTTTTATTTCAGCGTGTATCACAATCACTAGTGTTTTTACTGTGAGATTAACTCACTGTAATGTTGCTGCCCAATTAAGCAGATACATCTACACCTCTGGGTAATGAATATTTTTAAGACTCTTACATTCAAGAAAAAAAAAAAAAAAATATATATATATATATATATATATATATATATATATATATATATACATAATGAGCTTTGGTGATATGTTTGATAAACTTGTCACTGTGAGAATTTTTTCTTTTTTTTTTTTTTAAATGAGAGGTAGTTCTTGAGTTTATTATTTTCGAGTTTTCTGAAGAAAGGAAAACGGTGTCTGGAACATTCTATCGTTGTGTACTCTGAACATCAGCCATTGTCGGGGATGTTTAAGATTGAGTATTGATTCTGGAGGATCCTCTGCACAAAGACACACTGGCTGTCAGTGTGGGTTTAGCGTGTATGTGTGTGTGTGTGTGTCTGCGTGCGTGCGCGCGCAAACTACCAGTGGGTGTATTATCATGGAGGTGGAAAGGAGATGGAAGGAGAGGTGGAAAAAGGTGGATGAGCAGGAGGACGAACCTCTCCCGTGCGGTATCAGGAGGAGTCATCAGTGTCGGAGTCTGGGTGTGGACAGCACTGTTGCTATCTCCCTGGATCCAGAACTGACTCAGTTTGCGCTGTACCGGCGACAAACCAAAGCTCTCAAAAAACAGTGTTTTTCCCCTTCACGTTTCATTTCACTGTGCTACCTCCCTCATCCCTCGTTTCTTATCCTTTATGGCTCTCGTCTCGGCTCTTCATGGATTTTTAATCAGATCTATGTGCTATCTTCTGTTGGAATTTTCTGGATTAAGCCTTCCTGCTTGAATGACCTTTGCTCTCGCTGTGGTTCCAACGCAAGGCAACTAATTAGGTCAGCTATCAAAATGCCAAAGGTTAAGTGAGAGGGAGTCCTCGTATTCGGTGCGATTAGGGTCTCGTGTCATGACCCATTTACTTCATCTCCAATCAGAGAAAGATTTGACACACGGTGGCCTCTCGTAGCACACCCCCCCCCCCCTCCTTCCACCCAGTGGAATCCATTGATGCTACACTACATTTGTCATTTTCAAAGACTTACAAAACACAGGGATCTAATCC
>NC_044502.1:41040021-41127521 GCF_902362185.1 Chanos chanos
ATGGACAGAGGAGCTGAGAGACCGGAGGATAATCTCTGGTACTCCATCAAAGAATCCAGCAGTTAACTGTCTCAGCCAACACAGTCACACGCTGAGACTAAGGTAACCGACACTCCCGCCACAAGCATAGTTAAAGCCGCGGTTCAAACTCAGGTCAGAGGTCGTGCCACACATGACACGTCTATTGATCTGTCACACATCTTGAACGTGCGTGAAATTATTCTGGAAAAGAGAGGAAACAGAAACAAATGCCCATTCTTTATTTCAGTTTATGACAGGAGACTTTTTTTTTTTTTTTACAACTTGCTAAATTAACTGAACAGCTGTTAAAAGAAAATATTTTTTCAGACTACAAATAAAAAAACAACTAACTAACAAACTAACTAACTAACTAACTAACTAACTAAATAAATAAATATCTGACTGTACAAACACTTTTAGACTGTGTACAAACTCTTAGAAATACATTTAAGAAATTACTCAGTTTATGAAGACAGAGGACCTCTTATAAATAAATATTCCCAGATGTTTAAATTCAGAGGTGAACTGAAAAGGGCAATATGTGTCATTTGAAAAGCTCCATTCAGGGGTTTCTGAGAAGGGACATGAGCCAAACTGTGACTGGCGAGAGAGAATGGGAGGTTTGTCCATATCACACTGACGTGTCTGACATTTTCCTTTTATGTAATAAAATAAAAATCCAATAAAATGATTAAACAGTCCTGCCTAAAGTGTTAAAAGAAGAGAACCTTGGGGCTCGGTCCAATTAATCTCGAATTCTTCAAAGAGGACCAGTGAGGCCAATACAACTATCTCATTAGTTACATACACACTCAGCTCCTGAGGAACACAGAAAAGCAATTACTACTGAATACAAACAGAGATGATCGCTATCACTCATCGAATCCTGCTGTGCGCTCAAAAGCCACAGGCATCTACAAAAATGAACGAACGTGAAATTCTGAACACTAACGTTACCGTCTGACGTGGTCCAAACTTACTGGTATTAATATGCGGTGATGTGACTCTTGCATACGGTTACTAAAAATATATCAAGGTGATGAAACTCTATCATTGGGCTTCATGATAAATTGACATTTGTCAGAAGAACTTGTGAAGGGCTGGGGAAATTGAAAAATCACTCTGATCTCCAGATGAAATGCTGAAGCATATTAAGGTGAGAATTGACATAACAGTCTTCCTTATCAGACTCCAGATTCAGGAACTCTTCACTTTAATTAGCCTTCCATATCAAAGCCGCTTAAGATTCACCTTTAATTTCATGCCGAGTTATACTGGCCCAATGGAATGTCAGAATTGGCTGGGAAAGTCTGTCAAATATATTCAAAATGTGTAATCGTTTTGGGGGGGGGGGCTATGAGGACTCAATCAACCCCCCTTCCTCCTTTACTCTATTTAGCCTCTACTTATTCTCAACCTCCCTTTTATGCCCCCCCCCCCACCCCCCCGTCTGTCTCTCTCACTCTCTCTCTCTCTCTCTGGGGGTCTAGTTCCAGGACCACTAAAAGCTCTTGACAGTATTAGATTCAGTCTTCCTCCCTGTGAAGTCAAGACCAAACTCTAATAAAAAGTGTGAAACTTCTCACGACCCCACAGGCTGAGCGGGTCCGCACACCACATTCATTTCATGCTTGTTATTTATTTATTCCCATTTCCCTCCAGACCAAGGGATGAGTCGACGCCCAGACTGCTCCATGACAGACCTACTCGATGGAAAAAAACACACCCAGCTGAGACATGGCTCTTAAAAATCCTTTACTCACACTTAAGCTCACCTGAGTGGCTCATAAGTTATTATATGCAGACCAATCAAATCCCTCACATTGCTAGTTAAGGTATAACCAGGTGCAGTACCTTCTACTGTTTGGAGAGAGGCTCTTTTATGCAAATCTGAGCAAAGATAAATGATGAATAGACATGAAAGGTTCACCATGCATTCATACCAAATATGAACACAAGCCCCTGTGTCATTTTGTACTAAAATGGAAAGAGCTGATCCAGTTGGTCTGTGTAGCAATATTGAGTTTATAATGACCTGGGATTAAAAGAGGATAAAAATAGTAGGGAAAGTGATTGAACTAAAAATTTGCTCAAAAAAAGCTTCTATGGGCTTAAAGGCTTGAGGGAGAGAATGACGCTCGAAAGTAAACGGACCAAGAGCGATTACAGAAAAAACAACACGGATCAAGTCATTGGGTCAGGTCACCATGGATACAGTACGTCAGCATCACCATGCAGCTTACAATGTAGGAACCAGAGAGAGAGAGAGAGAGAGAGAGAGCGAGAGAGAGAGAGAGAGAGAGCATGTGTATGCGCATGTGTGCATGCACGCATGGGTGTGTGTATAAACTCATAAACGTACATTAATGTTAAGGCTCAGTTCACCGCTCTCTCGTTGTACCGGACTGCAAATAGACACCAGGGTAGGACAATAAAGGGGACAAGATCAAACTGGAGTCAGTCCACCTTTTATGTCTAAACCCCCCCCCCCCCGGTCTAACTCTCCATCATCCCCCTTTTTCCATCTGAGTCATTACCATAAAAAGCAGTCCAATCCCTTTTAATCTCCCAACCTCATCATACATTTGTGACTGGTTTTTTTTTTTTTTTTTTTTCATTATCTCTGTTGTAATTCTCCAGGCTGGCCTGGGTGATACGCTGCTTCACTATACACACTTTTTTTTTTTTTCCCTGCGTCTTTCATTTAAACCAACAGAGCCAAGGTCAGCTGTGGCTTGTTTTTTTTGTTTTGTTTTGTTTTTCTTTTTTTTAGTATTTTGAGAGGTAGAGGGAGAAAATCTCATGTCGAAAATGATTTTTTTCATGGAGGGGGACGACAGAGGACTGGGAAAACAATGCTGTGTACTCTAACAACAATTTGCCATTTCCTTCTTGCCCCAAAGAATAAAGTAGAGAAAGTATTCATTCAGACTGGAAATCCAACGATCCATCTTTCATTGGAACAGACTCATAGGAGTACGACATGCTTCTCTAGCCTCTCTCTCCTCTAGTCTCTACACTCAACTGGCTCTTTTCAGCTTCTCTTCACTCTGTATTGAACGCCTCCAGTTTACTGACTAATGAGTGTGTGAGAGTGTGTGTGTGTGTGTGAGAGAGAGAGAGAGAGGACGAGAGCTAGAGAATTTTGATGCAGCAGACGGGGTCCGGTGAGGCCCTCCCTGCCGGCTGCTGTCTTGGTCCAACCACAGAAGAGAGAGAGAGAGAGAGAGAGAGAGAGAGTGAGCGATCTCAAGCCAATCCATCATCCCGCGCTGAGAGAAACCTGTTCTGACAGAAGCGCTGTACCCAAAGCTTGCGGTGGAGGACCTGATGTCTACCTCCTCTTCTTTAAATACCGTCACAGGCCCACACACCCACACAGCTGTACTCAGAGGCCTCCGCACCTATCTGTCTTCAGCTTACAGATGCCTGTCCATGTCAATAAGATTTCTAAGTCCCCAAACTTACATAAGCGTCCTATTGCCGGGGAGAAGAACTCTATCACTCTGTTTGCCCCGATCTCCTGCTCCGGAGGAGGCAACGGTCAAACTCTATTACAGATCCTACAGCGTGTGTCTCGGGAGGATTTATTTTTCAACTCTGTCCTCCAATCACCACCACTCCCCCCCCCCCCAACTTTCTGATAGTTTTGAACATATAATGAGGAATTAGAACTACAGCAATTACCAGAATTTGACAATAAATACTTTGCCGTAAACGATTTTGACTTAAACACGGGTAAAACCACTTTTAAAAGTGTAGGAAACAGCTGCTACACTTTAAACAGATGGTCTACCTGCTGTAAACCTGCCAAACCCTGCATTAAGCCATGGCTACTATGTATTCATTTCCCGTAAAGGCATGCTAGTTAAGGGCTCTGATGTTTTAATCTCAATGTTCATGAGACCAGGGGTGTTTGGGCTTTAATGTATGCAGTGAGTTTGCGCTACGGGATGGATGCAAGAAAGGGATGTGCATTTATGTGATCTCAATCTCAATTAACGCTCAAATCTGGAATAAAACGCCTAATGCATCTCTCATCCTCGCCCCGTCTCTGTGCAGTTTTAGAGCACAGTGTCTGAGCATTTTTCATAATAATATATGAATAACAGATCCATGATCATATTACCTCACATCATATCATATCATATCATATCATATCATATCATATCATATCATCACATATATCATAAATACATATATAATATAATACTGAAATATTAGAGATGCTAGAGACTGACTATTGGTCATGATCTATTGCGATTTTCATTTTACCTGTCATTAAATGATTGCCTCATTCACTCACATTAAACATGGGGAACTGCTGAGGGGAACAGGGTTCAAGTCCACAGAGAGATGAGTGAAGGATGTGGGTTCGGGAACAATTTGTCAGCCAGTTCTCCATCTCCATGGAGATGGACTACATCCTGCTTTCACACTGGTTCCTTTAAAAGGCTCCCCTGGGAAGAGTGGGAAGGGGAGGGCATAATGATAAGGCATCTCCACTCCTGCTTACAGAGGGAACAAACTAACATTCAGAGAGAACACATTTAGCCAGGCCTCAACTTAACCCTGGCGAAAGGTCTTTCCATCCCATTTAGACCCTTAAGACGCTCCTTCACCCTTCCACCCTCAAACAGACGGAGCGGAAAGCGCCGAAGGACACGAGGCGATGGAAGCCGCGTTCACTATAAAGCAAAGAACGATGGGAGAGAGGCGATGGATAGAACCGAGGTGGTTCCTTCTGGAACTGCCGCCGTGAGAAAATCCTTTACGATCCAAGAGATGGAGAGGTTTCAAGGTTGAGGAAAACAAGGAGCCAAGACGACGCCATAAGATAAAAAACAAAAACAACAACAATAAACAAACTGAAACAAACAAAAAAAAACCAAACCATTTCAGGAAGAATCCCCGGATCATCTCTAGCCCTCTGCGCCTTGCCTTCGTTGAATGTTCGCCGGAGAACTTTATCACATTTCTACCGCAGTGTCACCGATCGTCCACAAATGAACAGACTTCGATCGATACAAACTAAAAATACCTGGCTAGAGCAAATCACCTCCCGTAACCCCTCTTTCAGCAACACTAGACAACCCCCATCCCACCTCCACAGCCCCCCCCCCCAAAAAAAGAAAGCAGCCCCTTTTTTTTCTCCCCCAGACACTGACATTGGCTCTGGTAAATAATGTATCCAGTCGACCTCATCATCTGACTGATCGATCACCTCAATCAAGTTCTCGAGCTGCTCCCATAAAACACCCCCAGACTCCACTTAAACTGGTCAAAGGTGAGGTGTGTGTTTTTTTTCTTTTTCATTTTTTTTTTTTTTTTTTTTAATGGAAGTCCATCATTCTAATGGCTCCTTAGAGTACAAGGGTGAGGAAAGAGAGGCTGATCTCTTGCACCCATTTCATGGCTATTTGCATACAGGGAACTGGAACGGCTCCTTCCAAAAGCAGTGGCTTGGTGCTCTCTAATTGTCTCTCTGGGGGAGGGCCAGAGAGAGGGGGAGAGAAAGAGAAGGAGAGAGAGAGAGAGACAGGTGGGAGGAGAGCAGGATGGAGAACTGGATGGAGAGAAGAGGTGTGAAGGTGTTTAGGAGTTATAGAGGACAAAGCTGTGATAAGATAAAGGTTAGAAAAATTGTGGAAAAGGAAAGAGCACTTTCTCTCTCGCTCTACCTCCCTCGCCCTCTCTCTCTCTCTCTCTCTCGCCCTCTCTCTCTCTCTCTCCCCCTCTCTCTCCATTTTTGCACTACGGCAGAAGGCTGGCAGAGGGTACCTGCAGGGCTGTACTTTGGACAATTCCATTATGCCCATAGGACAGCTATTGTTACAGGATGAAAAAGTGCAGAAGACAATATCTGCACTGTGAAGGGGACAATGTGGGTTTGACTGCAAATGCACCGCTCTCCTTTCTCTCACCAGCTCTTTCTATTGCACAAAGTACTTTTAGAATTCTCTCATTGCATGCTTTTTTAATATGAAACTGGGTGTATTATTGACCCACAAATTAAGCATACATTAGCTATGCCCGTCTGAACAGATGAGGACTATGTCCTCCTAACCTCATATTATAGGCTGTAGTTGGTTCATCCTTGAATGCAACAAAAGAAAAGAAGAGGATTTTTATTAGAGATTTTCTAAGCCCAATATCTACACTCCCTCTCTCCTTTATTCAAACCATTTGTATAAATTATTAGCATCGGGCCACCTGGAGAGGAGCAGAGAGAGACAGTAACAACATGTGCACAACACATTTTTTTTAAAATTAAATATCATTCATTCATTTTCTGAGTCACTTATCCTAATTCGCCTGGCTTCATATCTTTGGCCTGTGGTAGGAATGCGGAGCTCCTGGAGGAAACCCACGCAGACATGGGGGAGAACACACAAACTCCACACAGAAAGCACCCTGGCCATCCAGCTGGGACTTGAACCTTGGACCCTCTTGCTATTAGGCAACAGCTCCACCCACTGTACCACCATGCCCGCCCTTATCAGATATCATTAAATACATAATTAAACAGGATACAGCATGGCCCCTTCTTGTGATAAAGTAGAGAATAAACTAGACGGTAAATATACCATTACCAAATATTTTACGATTGGGTTGGAAAAAAAAAGAAGGGAAAAAAAAAGGAGGAACAAATTCCCTCTCTGAGAGCACAAAGGCATGAAGAACTGGTTGTGTTTTCCAACAGTCTGAAGAACAAGGGCTTTTCAGTCAGGCCATTCTCTGTGCTTGTCTAATCCCATCACTCACAGAAACTCTGAGATCTTGGAGGGCGTCTGAAAGTCGGCCTCTGTTTTCTTTCTCCTGTTTAGATCACCCCATTTTGAGGAGGTGGGGGGAGGGGGGGGGGGGGGCTGGGCAGGCCGGCATTTGGGGATGTAGAGGGTGAATGGAGGCCAAGGTTTCCAAGGACACGTCATGTTGAAACAGAGGCAACCTGAAAATTTTAACTCCCCCTTTTAACCCCCTGAAGAGTCAGAACAAACACATGGGGAGCAAACCTGGCGCGAGTCCAGCGGGTCAGAGTAATTTCTGTTGTGAAAGAGCGTGCACTGAACTTTCCGTGGTAATTAAAGTGTCTTGTGTAGTTGTTTGTTCGGCGTGAAAAAGCGTAAAAGGAAAGTTGCGGTTTCTTCTGTTACCATACCCTCAGGTTTTAAGTCTGGCTAAAACTACAGAGGGTTCCTCGACAAAGGCTGAGGCAGGCTTTTAAATAAGCCACACCAGCTTCCTTCTAGAACATTCTTATATCAATAAAAAAAAAAAAAAACAGTAGCCTGGGAAGTGTGAGGGCCCCAAGCAGTTGGTTCATACTCTGCTAAAAGCAAGAAGCGAAAGTGAATCAGGAACATTTGGGAGGGTGGGGTGGTGTAGGGTGGAGGTGGGGAAGAGAGAGCGTTGAAAACATATGGTGTCAGTGTATTCCTGTCTGCTCACCGTGAATGTGAGAGCCACGGTGCCGCTGGTCTCAGAAACCGTGTTTGAATTTTCATTTACAAGTCTGAATCTGCAAGAGGGAGTTCATCGAGACCTTGGCCAAACATCTGGGTTTCTCCGTCTGCCTCCTTAAGCAAACAACTGCAAAGAAAACTCCTGTTGCACATGTGCGGAAAGTTACGTAAAATCAAAAAGATCTCCTCAGTATTCCATAAGGAAAGCGAGTTCAGGAAAGCATCTTAGCTTGTTTTGCCACCTTCACTACGACAGGTTGGAGCTTACACGACATGTGACCATGTTTAGTCAGTGACCTGAGAAGGTGGCCTGAGTAGGTGTGCAACACTCGCATGGTTTTGAAAGTGAACAGGCCAGTTGATAGAACTGCACAGAACTGACTACAGTGTTTGATGTTTGTCACTGGTTTCTTTTTTAAGGTTGGTGGTTGGATTGAACATTCAATGCCTAGGGCATAAACAGCAAGGAAGTCTGCAGTCTCATCAGTCTTGTCCAATCAAATGATTCGGAATGGGTTGCAGTTAGTTACTGACCTTTGCTGACATATTTATGCTAGGGCTATCAAAAACACAACTAAAATCCAAATGTTTGCTGAATGTTGTTAAAGTATGCACAATTAACCGTAAATAAAAGTACATCCAAACCTGTTGAGCATGGGTTGTATGCCATTTTAAAGTGTTAAGAAGGACCTAATTTTGGAAAGAAATATACACCCATCAAAATGTTTGTCATGCTTGGCACAACTCCAGAGGAAGATGTAGCATTGCCTTTAACCAGAGCCACAGAGTTGAAAACAAGACAGGACTTCTCTACCGTTGTGAGCTATTGTCCTTCTCTCTAATGCTCTCTGGTGTTCCTGTTTCAGCCTTGTGTGTGTGTGTGTGTGTGTGTGTGTGTGTGTGTGTGTGTGTATCTCAGTCAGTGATCTATGTGTTGGACCTGCGGACTCAATCCTGCCAGTGTTTATCTGTTCGCTGCAGAATGAGGTTTGAAGGACATCAGTGCGTGGGGTAGTGACTAACTGGAAAGAACAGAAAGTGTCAAAGAGCAATGAGTCACAGAGGTCAAAACTCACAAGCACAAAAACACTTCTGAATAAGAACACAAACCCACACATGTGCACATGCACCTTCTCTCTCTCTCTCTCTCTCTCTCTCTTCTCTCTTAAATCCTAAACGCATACTTACACACACACACACAGACACCAACACACACACACACACACAAACAACTAAACAAAACCTTGCGCGTACACATACTTGCTGAGCGGTGTAGCACTAGACAGAGGGCGGGACAATATTAGCAGCGTTATTACAGCAGTCCTTCTAATAAAACAAAGGCACAGGAGGGAGCTCTAAAGGCAATGGGCTCAAACCATTTAATGCACTCAAGTGCTTTTGCTGACATTTCTTTCATTATTAAGTATGAAGTCATCATGATTTAATGCCCAAGCACTTAATCATAACAATAATAATAATAATAATAATAACATCTCTCTCAGAACTATATCTACTCATTCTCTGAAGTCTGGAGCTTCTCTGTAACGGTTCCAACTACTACTGCTGTTACCACACACACACACACACACACACACACACACACACACATACACACACACACACACTGGAGCAGTGGTACAGTGGACTGTGTGGCTGCATCACCTCTCTCTCTCTCTGTCAGTCCTACTCTCTCCATAATGAACAGTAATGGCCCCGGGTTCCTCCCGCTGCCTACCACTCACATCACTGGGTCACCGAAGTCACGCCAGCCCAGAGAGCTAAACCACTGCCTTGTTTCCTCCTCCCACCCTCAACAACATACACACACACACACACACAGAGAGAGAGAGAGAGAGAGAGAGAGAGAGAGAGAGAGAGAGAGAGATGAACGGGCAATTCCGAGTGTCAGAGGCTGCAAAAAAGAGAGAGCTTCTCCGCTGGTGAGAAGGCAAAGTAACAAAGGAGCGAGAGAGAGAGAGAGAGAGACAGACAGACAGACAGACAGACAGACAGAGACAGAGACAGACAGAGAGTAACTGTATAAAGAATCTGGATGGTAGTTGTGCTGTGAGAGAGTATGACATCATCCTATGACCCATCCTACTGACAGTGTCAGTGTCATTGTTAACACCAGTCAGAGTGCCTACCTCTCTGGCCTGTGTCTTATCAGGATACACTCTGAGCAGTCCTACTGCACGACACACACAAACAGACCAGCTCCATCTGCAGTCTCTGCCAATGTTTACTGAGGCTCAACGCTCTCTCTCTCTCTCTCTCTCTCTCTCTCTCTCTTTCTCACTCTCTCTCTTTGAGTCTCTGCCAAAGCCTATAAAGGAACAATGCACACGAGATGGAAATTTCCACAGTGCATCTTCATAACATATCTTATAATTAACGCAGTTTGAGTGCAATTTCAGTGAAGCACGAGCATAAAAAACGAGATCAAAACTTATTTTCAGACTGTATAAATCAGTTTAACAAACTGTTTAGGTGAGGAAAAAATGATGAAACACACACACAAACAAACCCATGACCTTTTTATCACACAGTTTTCTTTAAGTGTATAGAGATGTGTGAAACCGGATTCCTTTTCAGATAATTGGCAATTATGTTTCATTTCACTGACAGACATGACAATGCTGCCTACTCTTCTGCCCGGACTCCGTTAGGTCCTTCACAAAGAAGGTCTGTCATTTTTGACCAATCAGCTTTCAAAGTGTCATTCTGGAATTTAACAGGGACATTCTTCAGCCGTTTTCAAATTGAACAGGAAACCGATCGTCAGCTCTCAATTTCCTTGTAGCTCTGAGTCGAGCAAGAAAAAAGAACAAGAAGAAAGTGAAGAGGAACCAAAAAAAAAAACAAAAAACAGAAAAACAGAAAAAGAAAACACCAGATCACAGTATTCAGCAAATCTTTATAAAGTGGAATGAATTTCAGTTTGTCAAAATCAAATGTTTATCGGATAACTTGTCTTCTTGATTGAATTAAATGGAACGCTAGAAGAGTCGATGGTGAAATATAAATTAATAGCAGCAGAGTAACCGACGCTGATACATACATTTTGCAGATTGATTTGATAGTTTTGATACTGTCCTTCAGCTGAGATTAATAACAGATAGCCCTTGACGCCAAAGCAGAACAATCTCAAGGTTTTGAGAGTGAGTTTGTGACACTTAACCTCAGTATTTCCACATATAAACTGTCACTGCATATCCTTATCATACTGGACTATTAATGTACATTAATCAAAATGAATACCATTAGCGCTTTCAATATCTAAAAACTACATTAATGCAGAAGTGATATGAATGATTCTCTTTCTACATGCACACAATTAAAAATGCACCATTTTGTACGCTGTAGTTCTTTCTTCTTTTTTTTTTTTTAATTTACGTAAAAACAACGTTTTTTTTCCGTTTTGATGAGCTCCTCTAAACACTGAAATACTATTTTAACTCCCACGCATGAATTTGGTCCCTGTGCAAACTGATGGCCTTTGACCTAAGGGCAGTGCAGGGCAGCTCCAGCATCAGGAAAAAAACATTTCAAATCACAGTTTACATTCAATAGGGTTTTTCTCCCTCCTTGTGTGTGTGTGTGTGTGTGTGTGTGTGCATATGTGGTCTTTTTCACTTCTCTCTGTCTAATTAATTCCGTCCACGGCTCAGAGCACTTAAGAGAGCAGAATGCCGTTCATTCAGTCTGTGGAAAATGTTCGCATGTGCCTACCCTTGCTTTTTGGGCTGCTTATTTATTCAGGCTTCTTAATTATTCATCGATCTCATCGCCTCTCCATAAAACACTGCAGTTATAACGCTTTTGCGCCTCTATGATGAAGGTCAAGGAAGAGATGTGATATGCCCATCACACAGATTATAAGGTATGGCTACAATTGGAGGGAGAGTGAGAGAGCGAGCGAATGAGAAATCGAGGAGAGAGTGCATTCGAGAGAAAGAGAGGGAGGAAGAGCAAAAGAGGGAAAGGGGGAAGAACGAGCGGCAGATGTTTCTCTCTCTCTCTGTGTGTGTGTGTGTGTCATTCTGAGACGTGCAGGGGGACAGGGACAGGGACGGGGACGGAGACGGGGGGGGGGGGTGGGGTGAGGGGGGGCTGTTTCGCCGGCTTTAGGCATACTGACATGACTTTTTACAAGTAGGCTAAACGGGGATCCAATCTCCCTGCATCTCTGCTTGCTCACGGGATTAAATTATAGAACACAGCATTCAATTTCATACCTGGCTTCCTCCATAGCACTTCACAGCACAACAGTCAAAAGCGGAGAGAAAGACTTCACTCATCTACCCAGGCATTCCTCCGCGTCACAAAAACAGACATAAAGAAAAAAAAAAAAGGATATCGAACGAGCCAAAAAAAAAAAAAGTCATTTACTCTCCGGATTAGCCATACTGGTTGAAGTAAGCCGTTTCCCTCTTCTACGCTCAAGAGGAAGAGCTAATTTTCGGAAACGTAGGGAAAACGCGCATTCGCCATTTACACGGCACATTGCTCATAATATCGAGCGAAATCTTCATGGAAAGATATTTTTCCACAGCTAATTGCACTGTCCCGATAACAACATCAATTAAATGATAAGTCTTGAATCATTTGAGCTGGGGACAACATGAAGGTGACCTCTAAACCTGATGGGATTTTTTTTTTATTATTATTATTATTCTCTGCGCGTGACTGTTTATTGTCACTAGCTATATGACGTTACACTCCTACAGCACTGAGTAAAGGGACCCATAGTCCAGCTAGTACACGTTGAGAAATAAATAAATAAGTAAGTAAATACATAAATAAGCCAACCAACTAACCAATCAACCTTTGAGAAGGATTCTATTCTGTGACATTTCGCGTGGCAAATCAGAACAGTGATACAACTGTGACTGTAGGGTAATATGTCACAGAACAGTACTCCTCTCTCTCTCTCTCTCTCTCTCCTGCATCTCATGAATAATATCGTGCATCGATTAAAAAAAAAAGAAAAGAAAAGAAAAATCCATATTTAGTTGAGGACCCAAATGTCAAACGTAGTGTGTAGCTTTGTCATTAGAGCTCAGTGAAGAACACCACCGTGTCTGCCAGGCGTTGGAGGACGAGCCCCAACAGATTCAGGGGAGGAGGAGGAAGAGGAGGAAGAGGAGGAGGAGAAGGAGGAGGGTTACAGAAGAACGGGGCAGGTGTCGCAGGCGTTTGCCCACCGATTCCTCATTAAAACCGGATCGAGCCGTTATTAAGAGCTTTATCGAAGGATTTCCTTCCGAGCCCGAGCAGTGTGGGAACAAGTCGACACTCGCGCACACAGACGAAGTCACCAGAGACTTTCCAAACCTTTACCAGCTCTCTCCAATTAGAGCCAATAGCATGTCAAAATGTCACAGGCTGTCAGCTGAAAGTGGGGGGAGAGAGTGACGGACAGCAAAGGGTGGAGGGGGGGGTGGGGGTCCACATCACGCCACTGAGAAGGCGATACTTTAGACAGACTGGTTGGATGTAAGTTGTGTCTGGTAGACCCTATACTTCAAACCTATACCATGTCATAGACCTCTATGATCCAAACCAAGTCACGTCTTAAAAATTCACTTTCAGACATAAACTCAATGCGCTACATCTGTTATAAAGGCTTGGGCTACAAGGTTAGAGAGAAGTGGTATATGACAGAGTAGGCTTCATGATGCAATATTTTATTCAAAGCAGCAACACAAACCTGGAGTGAATCATCGGCATTGACCTGTACACCTATGCACTGACCGACCCGTTGCTAAGCTACACTGTACGATATGTTTAAAGGAAAGAAAGCAAAGGCAATAAAAAGCCATTACTCTGGAGTGTTTATTAAAAAGAAAAAAAAAAAAAAAAAAAACATGATCTAGTCAGCACAGTCAGACCTGAGAAGAAGACCACAGCTGCAGGTAGCAAACCGTCACTCACCGAACATATTCCCGATGTGACCGTTCCTCGTGAGTGGCCGCAGTTCGTTCTTCCCCCAGGCGTATTGCTTATAGCTGTCCCAGGCAAACTTCATCATCTAGAAAGACAAGAGAGCAGAGGTCAAGATATGTGCCACTATTGCCAGGCATAATCAAACCGATGGCCTTCTCCCCATAAAAAATACAACATGTGTCTCACACTCAGATATATCGACCTTCCATTGGCTTGCCATGGATCAGCAAGAAAGAGACAAGGATATTATAATGCATAAAGCAGGTGGATTAACTGTGATATTGATCCTACTAAGCCCCAACACAAAGTGTTTATGTCCTGTTTCGACCCAGCTTTAAAAAACCACCGGGCAACACGTGTGGGTTGGAATTTCTCCAGTAAAGGAACAAATTTGGTAGATGAATGTCCTAAGAGTTGGTATGACTAAGTTGAGTGAGGGATGTGTGTGGATATATGTGTAGGAGTGATGAGAAATTCAGAAAGGGAGAGCGGAATGGGTGAAATGGATGAGGATCAAACAGAGAATTTTTCATCATTTTTCCACAAGAGAAGATCCAACTTCATGCTATTCATCTTTGCCTCGAGCAACAAGCTGCTATAATTAGCTGTGCTGTAAGACAGGCAAAGTTGGTTGATATTAATGAAATAAATACATAAACTCATGAATAGGCAAACACCACCGAAAGCTACTCCCAGCAAAATAAATTAAAGAAAAAAAAAAACTGCTTGTTTTCATATCTTTAGAAGGCCATAGACACTGTTTATTTCTCCATACAGCAGTTTTAGTTTGGACATTTTTTTTATGCCCAGTTCAATCCAGTACTATTTGAAGTCTCATATAAAGAATTTCTGAAACATTTTTCCAGCACACTGAAACCCTGAGATTTGTTTTTGGTGGACAGAAGCATCAGAGGAGTCACAAGGTTACTAGAGTTAGTCAGAATTAACCTATAACGTATGAGCTTTCAAGACTTCTCCAGAAGTTATGCTAAGGAAGAGTCGATTCACAAGCTAAGCCTCAGCTTGGAAGATTTCCAATATTTTCCAGCAGTGATACAGATTGCCTCCCCTGGCACATAATGAGACGAGATAGAGCGTGAGAGAGCGGAGAGAAGACAAAAGAACACGGGCATGATGTGCTGAGGACTGCGCTGATGGACTTGAACAAAAAGGTCAAGGTTCCAAAAAAGTGATCGTACACAGAAAAGCAGCGGCGCCCTTGGCGGAGGAATTCGACCGTGATTTACAGCCAAAGTTGAAGACTGGTGTCCTCACGTGGGCGGGTGGCCTCTTCTTCCTCTGCGGCCTGAGAGCACATGCTCTTCGAAAAATTATTCCGATTTGAGAAAAAACACGTCTATGTGCCACCACCCACCACCATCTCTCGCTCTAGCCCCCCCCCCCCCGTGACAGCCTCACCTTTGATCGGTCTCTCCAGAACAGTCCTGTTTTAAAATGCCAGGGTCTGCTCATAGGCTGACACAGTGTGTAGCGTGAGCCAGGAGAGCGCCATCTGACTGTGCAAGTTAAGTCTGCTGCCAAACAACTTCACATGGCAAGCTTTCAAAAAAGCGCTCGAGGTGAGGGCTAGTAATTTATGTGGACGAGCTTCCAGAGAAACATAAAGAGGGGGGCGGGGGGGGGGGGGGTAAGAGATACTGAGGATATGAGAAGGGAATTAAAGCGACATATTTGGATGGCACACTTTTTTTTTTTTCTTTGCTGAAGGAAGAGAGCGAGAGAGAGAGAGAGAGAGTGTCGGGATGTGGAGGAGTCTGCCTCAGGGAGCAGGGGAGTGTTGCGTCTGTCTTAGCGCTGACAAGGGTGCTCGACTCCGCGCAAATTAAAGGGAGAAAAGACGCACCGCACAAGTTTCATCTTAATTAATTCTCAGAAATATGTCATTTTGTAGAATGGTAAAGCAACATCAATATCCAGAAGGTTGAAATGAAAGAGGTTTTAAAAAAAAATACAGAAATAAATAAATCACACAAAATGCCACAAAACTTTTTTTGGATTTCGTATCAACTTTATCCGTAAAGAGCAAACCATACTGATAACCAGAAAAGCACACGGAAAAGAACCCAAGCTGAAATGTTGGAATGGACAGAGATAGAATGCCAAAGCGCTTCTATCAGGAACATCAAGAGCATCAAACACGGGCACATGGGTGCAGACTCCCACAAATAACAGGTGTTCTGCATTATTGTGACAGCAATGAAACAACACAGAAACTTCCACTAAACCCTTAAGATGTTATCTTTTTCCGAAAGGCACCATTCTGCACCCTGAATCATTCTGCCAAAATAACCCATCTCCAGAAAGTTCAACAGGCTCTCACTTCTAATCTCCAGAACTTCAAAGAACATACTCAAATGCAAAGCGCTGAACCACCATCTAGAGAAAATTACCTCGACAAAACCACTGAGCCACTGGTACTCTGAATCACAAGAACTCCTTCAACGAGACACATCTTCAAATGAATTTTATCCAGCTATTCCTGATATGGTAGATGTGTACCATGAACAACTATAAAGAAGATCCTCAGTCCACTGAGGTGGAAACCTTGGCATATGTTACCCTGGATCAAATATCAGCAAGGCTACAGCCAGCAGAATCTTCCGGAAAACCAGTAGCCATACTGTACAAATTGACAGTGACTGCAACAACAGTACGGACACACGAGTCATTGGCAGACTCCCTAGGAAGCCCGATGACCTTTTCTGAACTTAAGTAAGTTTGGCTTGGAAGTACATCGATTGCTCTTTGCCTAACTAATTGGCTGGTTGTTTAACAAAGTGGGTCAATTTCATGACAAAGTTGGTGATTAAAATGAAAGAGGGATTGATCAGAGTGGCTGACGTGCCCGTTCCTCTCTCTGGATCGGGAATCAAAGCCGCAGGAGGGATTATCGCGGATCACGGCGCTGCGCAACTCCAGATACGAAAACGCCCACGAGAGCGTCGGAGAGAATGGAAAAAAAAGAAAAAAAAACGCAATCAGCCGCTCACCCAGACACACACACACGCAAACACACGCAAACACACACACACACACACACACACACAGAGCTTAAATTAAGATTTGAAAGAGAACATGCAGTGTGAGTGGTTTTGATCTTGTCAATGACAGCAGCATGATGACTGGGAAAAAAAAACCCCATTACTAAAACATTTGGAGATTTTTGTTCTCCTTAATGAGAGAATGCACTCACCCTGTCTGATCCTCGGATAAATTACCCCTCTTGGCAACATATCTTTTCTTCAAATCACACATCAGTTTGTGCGTGTGTGTGTGTGTGTGTGTGCGCGCCTGGGTGACATTGTCGAACACCATAAACACGTGTTTTAAAAAACTGCCAAGGCCACCTAAAAGGTTTTTCTTTGTCACAAAATATATAATAACTACAATAATAATAATACAGACAAATTCCAAACACAATGAATTTCCAAACGTGGTCCTTCAAAACACCCGAAGATGAAAAACAGAGTACAAAGCCATTACCACCACACACTGCGCACTCAGGCCTCTCATCTCAGCATGGTAGCCCAGCAGGGCCTGACTGACTGACTGCCTGCCTCTTAAGCCCTTCCACACTGCAGCAGCAGCACCCGGCCCTGCACCACAGCGAAGAGCGGGAACCAGACGGTCCGCGCGTGTCGGACACATGGCGACAAGGCCTCGCCTGACACACACGCCACTCTTTTGTCTCCGGCACCGTCTTCTAACAATTTGCCGAGACAAAACGAGCGCCTCGTTTTACGACGAACGACTTTGGAAATCGCCGGCAAGGCAGTTATTTATGCTACACGGGGGGAGAAAGAGAGAGAGAGAGAAGGAGAGACGGAAGGTGACATTAACGATGATTCGGTGAATCTGTGTTTTATGAGGAAGGCCTTGTATGCTTCTGCTTCCTGAGGACACGGTGAAGGTAAGCACCAGGCTCTCCTGCATTTACCTCACTGACTGATTTACAACCATTACTGTGAAACAGCCATTAGTGTGAAACATGAACAGTGTTTCTTTTCTCTCTCTCTCTCTCTCTCTCTCTCTCTCTCTCTCTCTCTCCTCATTTCTCTGCTCAAAGTATTTTCTCCTCTCTTCACTAATTCCCCCCCTCTCCTCCGAAATCTCCGTAGGTTCGAACTGATGATAGAAGAAATGACTTTTCATCTTTTCTCCCCCCCCCCACCCCCACCGTGTGTCACATCCAATGATTTGTAGACATTGGTGAATAAACGGCACGATATCAATCTAAAGTCCCTAAAAACGGCAAATTTTCTCTCTGCGTCAGCTTGCGCTTTCGCGGGAAAGTGAGAAAGGGATAAATAATGTGCCTTTACAAAAGACCTAATCTGCAATCCTTAAACAGGATGAACTGGGGGGCAGAAAGAACGAATTGCAGGGTCCTCTTTTTAGAAAAGGCAAATCTTTCAACGCAACACCGCATAGTGCTCCTTTATTCATCTCAACGTTCATTCTGTGCATATAATCCACGCATAATCCAATTTGTGAAGGTAATGTGTTTCTATTCATTCATGCCTGAAGGCAAAGCTGAAAATATCCAAGAGGAAACCCAATCAGAGGAATAGCAGTAGTAGCCCAATTAGAGGAATAACGGGCATAAATTACAACCACGGAACTGCTGATGATTGGCTGTTGAGTGGCTTTCCAATAACAAAAAGAACCTTTGTTGAATGAATCATCCTCAGAAACACACACACACACACACACACACACACACCCTGTGTGCATGCATGTATGTGTGTAACCTCTTCACCACCTGTGCGGGGGACACTAGCAAAGTGAGGCCACTGGCGTTCCCGGGAAAAGAAGCGAAAAAACCAGCTCCTCATACAGATGAAAACTGTTCCGCTTTGTAGCTTTTCTCCGGCTGGCTAATTGCAATGGATCTGCAGCTTCCTGCGCGGCAAGTGTCCCTGCCATCTTGATACTTAATCAATAGCCAGTGACTGCAAGTAGCACTTTTGAGCTGCCTGATCTTCAGACACTCAGCTGTGCAGAAAGAGAGGGGCCGAATACATGAGCCTCGGCTCAGAATAGACCCCTGACATGCAATGGAGAGGCAATTGAGGTAATTATCAAACTAAAACAGAGGGGGGAAAAAAAAACATGTGAGTGACAAAAGAGAGAGAATTAGATTGATGACATGAGCCTCCGTCTGCGCTGACTGCCAACAGCTGTAGTGGGGAGGGAAAGAGAGAAGGGATATTTAGAGGAGAGAGAGAAGGAGAGAGAGAGAGAGACAGAGATGAGGACAGGAAGGAGAGAACAGAGAATGGAGGACTGAATGAATGAGTGGGCGCAAGAGTTTGAGAGGACCTGGGTTCTGACTGAAAGAGCTGCTCCATGCAGCTGTACCTACAAAACACGGCTGCTGTCTGATTTTTTTAAAACATTTTTTTTTTTAATTTATTTCATTTTGTGAATACCGTGTCTAGACAAACGAGTCTTAAACGGCCCCCAGGACCGGAAATTTCCTTGGAACGGAAATTTAAACCCATGCTGCTGTGGAAACATTTATCTGCTATTACTTTCCAGGGAGTATTAGAATATGCAAAACGTAGCCAAACCCCAGATCTTGTAAAACCATGAGAGAACCTTTCCTTTTAAGGGGATCTTAACATAGAGAAGGTCACGCTAGGCAAGCTCAAGAAAAGATTGTGATAGATCTGTAGTAGACAACAGACCAACACA
The DNA here is from genome assembly GCF_902362185.1 of Chanos chanos. Lineage (NCBI taxonomy): Eukaryota > Metazoa > Chordata > Actinopteri > Gonorynchiformes > Chanidae > Chanos > Chanos chanos. The sequence continues at coordinate 41,059,176 of NC_044502.1, forward strand.
AACAGGGTGTGTTTACCGCCTTGCCTCTGCAAGGACAAATAATTCCTTACTCTCTCGCACGTTATCACGGTCACCGAGGTTTCAGACGTCTGGGTGACTGTCCTGGCTATGAGCCAGATCTTTGGATGAGCACATCGAGGTGTCCCCCGTCCCCCGTTCCATTCTATACCCCAATTTAGCAGCACCTCCTCCTCCGCCCCATACACCCACACAACCCCCGAAAGCTACTACATGCAGACAGTGATTTACCGTCACCGTTAAACCAAAGTCAGAAGGGTCACAGCTGGACATTAAGAGAAAAGTTATAGCGGAGCAGGATCTCGGAGGCCAAGTCTCTGGACCTGGATTGTGCTGAGAAAGCTCCCACCTGGAAGCTTCAAGGTCCAGGCACCGAAACGATTCGCACCTTCATCACTTTGATATAGCTGAGAAACCACCAAAACACACCCGCCGCTCAAAATATAAGATAGGTAGCTGGGTGTCATATGAGGAGGTAGTGTTTGAAATGACATGGGTCTAAGAAATTGTAATCCCATGGCACTGAAAAAAAAAAAAAAAAAAAAAAAAAAAGTCTCCTAATCCAGGCATCATCCTCAAGCCACCTGAGGAGAATGGAGTTTTCCAATTTCTTTTGGGATGCCCACTGGTTCTCCGCTGGGAGGCAACTTCATTTTTAGGTGGAAGATTGGAAAAAAAGAAAGAGAACAGGTGATTCGAAGGTTCTGTCAGAAAGTGTCTGAGTCTGTCTTACATTTGTCACTAACTCTAAGTTATTCAGGGTTGAAATACTGAATGGGAAATGAGGCAAGCTGCTGGATCTGCACTATTTCAGATGTTACAAGTACAAATCAGGGGAACACAGAACTCTAGTCTCTAGCCCCCCCGCCCCTTAACAGATGCAATCCTCAGAGCTCGGTGGAGACGGCTGCTTAAAAAACTTTCAGCCTTTCGATCGCATTCACGTGCCGAGGATGCTATCAAAATTCTGATGAGCCCCTCTGTCAAACATATTCCTTGCCACCCAACATTTGTGTCTTTCTCTCTCTCTTGTTCACCCCCCCCCCCCCCACACACACACACACACACACACTCCCTCCTGCAGAAAATTCATTAAAGTTTGATGAAGTCCTTGTTTTAAAAGGAAAAGGGTTTTTTTTTGGCTCCAAAATCTCTTAAGACCTCAAAAATAAGAACGGAGTAAGAAACTGCTGAGGACGCTAAAGATGAGGGCCGACCGCTAAATTGAACAAGGTCAGGGATAAACATCCCATACAATGAAAGCTCTGGTATCAAAAGAGAGTGTCAAAGAATTTAACGAAATTAAAGACAGCTTTCAGACATCTTTTGATACCAGCAGTTGTATGCCCCTTCAGAAACTCCATTTGCAATGCACTATTGGAGTGTCACTGAGTGCTCACCAGGTGACGGAGGTGAGAGTGGTCTCTACTCTTTTAGATCCCTAAGAACTTGGACCAGTGACCTCCTCATCTCCTCTCAACAGCTCAACCTTCACCTTGGCCCAGAAGAGGAAAAGAGAGTAGGAGTGGGTGGGAATGAAAGAGGGAGAGAGAGAGAGAGAGAGAGAGAGAGAGAGAGAGAGAGAGAAGAGAGAGGATGAAGTAGGATATGAACATAACCCTGGCTGAACAGAGAGAAGGAGCTCAAACTGTCTCTTGCTCTTGGCTAAAGCTCCATATGCGGGTAGAGGTTACGGTGCGTAATGGTTTGTCATATGTCTAATGTATCCCTAAGCAGTGCATGATGGCACATGCCTATAAATCATAAATGACTCATCATGTAGAGACATAAACACAAACACACATAGACACACACACACACACAAAAGTTTAGTCTGGCTACAGCAAGCTGTATCAGAGACAATGGGGAATACTGCACTTTATTTTCAAACCAGGTCATGTCACCACACTGCACTGTATATTAGTCAATGGCTACTGCTCAAACAGTTGCTAAGCACTCAAGAAATAGTGTGTGTGTGTATATGTGTCTGTGTGTGTGTGTGTGTGTGTGTGTGTGTGTGTGTGTGTGTGTATGTGTGTGTGTGTGTGTGTGTGTGTGCGAAATACAAAAATAATAAAACTTTGGGTCTGTTGCTAACAGCGAAAACCTCAGTATTCATAAGACTAAAATTGGTTTTAGCCGTGCAAATACCCAGACGCTTTTCCCCTCTGTATTTTTGTGATGCAGCCGTTCTGTTTGTGCCATAAGCTAAGCGTCACTTCAGTCTGAGGAGGGCAGAGAGGATCATGGGTAATAAATCACCTCTCTCCCCTTCCACTCGTGAATGCCGAGACACCGGCTCGTTAACGAGGTGCTGTGTCATCAGGCAGAGCCAGGGAGACCTTTTGGCAGAGAAAGTACTGTATCAGCTTCACACACACACACACACACACACACACACACACACACACACACAAACAAGAACCAGCACACACCAAAGGCGAAAAGAAACCGTTTCCTCGCTGTTTAAAACACATTCATACCAGGGGGTTGAAGGCTTAGCACAGAATACAGAAAGCCACCTGAGGTCCACTGCTGTCTCAGCAAAGTCTGGAAGTCCATTACAAGCCTGGCCTACAAAACAGAGAACCTCAGTGAACTCCAATCAGAATCTATATGGTACTAAATCAACGAAACCCTGAGATACAGAGTCAGCCGACCCATCATCGAGCACCGTTTGGCTGCAGAGAGGGCGCCTGATGACGATTAAAAAGAGAAGTGGTTTTGTTTTCTCTGCGTGCGAGTCGCAGGGGCATTTTTTTTCAGTGGTACAGAGCCAGTGTGTTACTGAAAATGGTATTTTGGACTGTTTGTTAAAATTCTAATTGTACAGCTGGTTCTCGACTGCAGTTGAAAATTAGCCCTGGCGAGCATAAGGTATGCGGTGAAAACATTAGTCTCATCAGATGATGTAAATTCCTCCACAAGAAAAAAAAAAAAAAAAAAAGAAATCTGGAGAATAAACAAACATCAAACAAACGCGGAGAATGTGCGGTATATTTATGTGAAATGTATTCAATACACAACAAATTATGAAATGGCTGTTAGGTCTGCGCCGGACACTTTAATTACGGCGTGATGCATGAAGAAAAAAAGCCGCAGGAAATTACTCAAGACAAACAAAACTTTTGGAAGCTTTTGAGGATTTGGGGAAAGAACAATAGACGCGACTGTAACTGGGAGAAGAAACTGAGAGAGAGAGAGAGTCAAAGGAATGAGATGTCTGTGTTGGTGATAAAAACACGGCAAAATAATTGTCCCTGAGGCACACGAGGATGTCCGCGTTGAATAACTGGATTGAATTGGATTTGATCAATGCTCCACCCATGTTAATGAATCTGTCTGTGGGCCAAATGTCTTTTTTCTTATAACACACACACACACACACACATTACACATACAGATACACACACACACACACACACGCACACACACACATACAAGATCACCGTCTCTATAACCGTTGTAATCCAGTAGATTAAAGGACATCACTGGTCCTTTTATCTCTCTGGCCCTGACCAAACAGAACAAATAGTGGATTCTAAGTTGCTTTATAAACAAGCTTCTTTATCACACACCCCTACTCACAGAGGAATACAGTCTCTCTTTACCTCTTTATGTGTAAAACAAAGAGAGAGAGAGAGAGAGAGAGAGAGAGAGATGTGTGTGCACACCACGCTAGATTGTCCTTCTCCTCTCTCATTCCGGCGGCTCTTTACCAGCAGTTCCCAATCCGATCATTAGAAGCCACGCATCACTCATACCAAGAAGCCTCCTGAGTCTCCGCGACGACCAAAGCCGCGGCTGAAACTTAAAGACATCATGAAAAATTCATGCCGTAAGAGAAAATAGCCAAGGAGAGGCCATTAAAATGGCTCGATCGGAGCCCAGAGCCTCTAAGTACCAGGATGCCTTTTGGCATTCCTGAGTCCCCTTACGCCCCCCCCCCCCCCCCCCCCCCCCCCCCCCGAGCGGCGACCGCAGGGGACTGATGACGGAGGAGCAGGGACCACGCCCCTGAGCGACGGGTGAAAGATTCAAAAAGCTGTCACACTTTTCATTTTAACGTTGCTTAATAAGACCGCAATTAGCAGTCATAACGCTGTCAGACACAAATAAGGGGGAAAAAAAGGGGGGGCGAGGGAATTCCCATTGTTATGACGGCAATGTGTTCTGCCCCGAAGCCAGTTCATCCGTGTGTGTTCTGAAGGTGGCTGAGAGAGGGTGTGGAGGTCTCGTTGGCCCTTGGCCACACTCAGGCACTAATGGCTCCTTGGTGCGCCAGTGGGACAGGATACAAAGGGGAGGGAGGGGGTAGTTCTTAGCCCTGGGTTTCAGACCCCTAAGTTCACGTCAAGCTGTTTTTTAACAGAGCCAACTGGATCGCACACCCTCAGCCTATGGGCAGGCCACCAATTACAAACGGGCGGCCGTGCCCACACAGGCGGAAGGAGAGAAGAGGAGCCAGGGAGGAGGCATCAGGTGGCAGAAAGAGCCTGGGTGTGTTAATGGCCAACACTGAATCAGTTGAGTATGCCTGCGTAATTACAGTGGAAGTGTGAGAGAGAGAGAGAGAGAGAGAGAGCATCTGGATATACAAAGGCACAGCTTCTCCCCAGCTTGGAGCTGATGTTTCACGGCCACCACGGAAAAGTCCACGGAGTGAGGATTGTAGGAAATGTTCAACTTTTTGGCTTAAGAGTTTTAACACAGAACTGAGTTTTCGCCCTGAGGCTCAAAGTGTGTGAGCCACGCTAATCAACAGGAAGAAAGCCTGTTGTTAAAGGACTAAAGTTGAATACAACGCGCCGGCTCTGTGGCGTCATAAAAGCATTATCTTCAGCCTCCGCAGTGTGTTTGTAGATTTATTCCCACAATGCTTCAGTCTCCTTGACGAAGACCCTTGTGAACTTCCAGAGGCAAAAAAAAAAAAAAAGTCACGTGAGAAGAAGATAGGAGGAAGGAAGAGGAGAATGCTTATAGGTGGGGAGGAAACAGAGATGTTGTTGGAGTTGGGGGGAAAGTAATTTGTGCGTAAGAAATTGACAATTTGGAATCTGCTGCTTTGGGATAATGGTGCTCTTTATGTTTGGTGCTTTTCGGGCTTAACGATGAGAGAGATGGCTTATTAGAGCAGACCTGAAAAAGACACTTCCTCCAAACATCAAAAGAAGAAATGTGAGGCTGGTTTTAGTGTATAACCAAATCTTTTTTTTTTTTAAATAAAAGACAGATGGTGTTGCTCTTTTAAATGATGGATGCCTACAGAGACGGTTGTGCAGTGAACAGTGGATGATGAAACAGAAGTCTCACACATTTTTGAAACCTTCATATTCACCACATGGACTAAAAGCGCGCGCATGTGTGTGTGTGTGTAAGTATATAAGAGCATACATAGAAACACACACAGACACACATACATACACATATACGAACAAATGCCCTCAAACCCTCAAAACTGCTGCATCTCCAGGTGTTTTTTTTTTCCATTTCTTTTCTTTTTTGCACATTATCTGACATCGCAGCATAAAAAACACACTAGACTAAAAATACACTGAGTATACGTGCCTGGAGCTCTTCCGGTTCTCATACTGGAGATGTTCTATAATGTGCTGTAAACGTCCTCTGAACTGTTAGTTTCAGAGCGAACCAAAGGAGGACGGTGAGTGAAAACTGGGAGGGGTGGGGGCGACGAGGTCTTTATTAAACCATCCCACACTGCGCCCGTCTCTGCGACAATGACGGCCGTACATCAGCGCTGAATGAGCCCATTTGCCTTTTGACACAAATTGCTATTAGTATGAAGACGCGGCGCGCTTTTGTCACCCGTTTTACACCCTAATGAGTATGATTCATAAAAAAAAAGTCACGAAATTGTTCTCGGCTTCTAATACCCTCAGTAGAAATAAATCCTGGTACGGGTGCAGGCTGAAATGCCGTCGGCAGGCACCTTCAAGTTGCTTCCTTGACGTTTGACATCAAACGCCGAGACAGGCTTTGAACTCTCTCGTGTGTCACAGGTGTATGAGCCGAGACATTGCCACGCGGTAACACGGTGTGACAACCTCAGGACTGTCTCCACAGGAAAAGAAAGTCCTCCATTTTTGACTTTTTCTTGGCATTCCAGCATGACATTTTTTTTTCCCTTTCAAAATAAACCATAGCATTAGATACACCTCACGTACGCCCTTGCAATTCAAAACATATGAGTCGAAAACATCCTCATTTAACACTCCATAACGGCCTTTATTGGTGTATGTTAGCACTGTTTAATTAAAACAGTGTCTATCTATGCAAACAGCAATGTAGGAGCAAATACGGTTAAATATATGCGCAGAGCAGACGCAGAGAAGCCACGAGACGCTCCGTGGCTTAACGGTAATACGTTTGAGGGTCTGTATATCTAGTCTCTAGAAGTGCATTAAAAGGGAATGCCTTCTGGTTTCATTTAACCATCGCCATGAAAAACATAAACACAACACTATTAATATGAAACAAGCAGGCCAGCACTACGCCTCCTCTGGTTCTATCACAAAGACACAGACTCGTAAATTACCGTTTAATAACGGCAATGCAGATGCAACACGCGCTGATAAAGGAAAACAACGTAGCTCAGAGACGGCGTTTTAATTTATTAACAAATTCACGCGCCGATAACTTATGCCACGCTGCGCGGCAGTTTCTCCAAAGATATGAGCAGTCGCAAGAAAAGTTATGGATTTTTCACCTTCTCCATCCAGCTTAGAGATGATGGGAAACATTATTCTTCCTTATTTCTGTGCTGGTGTCTGCACGGCGAAGCAATTCTTAAACTTTAATAAAATCAGAGTCACAGATCCAATTGAATTGCAAAAACAATAAACCTCAGGCTCTCTAGAACATCCATCCTCTCCCTGTATATCCTCCTCCTGTCTCAAAATATCATTCTTTCCATGAAGCATTTTTTGCGGGTCAAGATGTGTAAAAGCACTTTTTTTTTTTTTTTTTGCTACGTTTACCCCTGAGATCAAGATCTGAAGCTAAACAGCTTCACAGACTATGACTGATTTAGTTCATACATTTATTCATGTCTAATTTATTAAGTGCTGTGTAACATAGACCCTTATCGGTAAAACCTCGAACATTAGGAAAACACTGCTCCTGAACGACCCACGAGAGCGCAGTGGCGCCTCTCGTAAGATTTTGGACATGCTAAACGCCACTGTCCATGGATGCAAATGTGTTTTATGAGCAACTTTGGTCAACAACAGCTAATGCCCCTCTAAACATTAGAAGGTGTTAATGTACTATATCGTTTATTGCTTTGCTCTGAGTGTTTTTTCCCCCCCTAATTGTCTCCAAGAGAAGCCATTAAAAGCCATGCAGCTGTCAACCTGCTATATTTGCTCTTAAACCAGCATTTGACACTTAAGAAGTCTACTGAGAGATCCTGCGACTGAGAACCAAGCCCTGTTTCAGATAACTTGTTTTTTTTTCTCTCCCCAGATTGCCTCTGTGTATATGAATTACAGAATTTTATGCAGGAGAACTGTCCAGAGATGCCCTTTTTGCACTGCGAGCGTTTGATAACCGCTACTAATTCATTAAAGGTGACAGAGAAACGCCCAGGCCCTGGAATACTCTGATTAAGATGCAGCCTCAAACAGAGGCATTTTCTCACTTGTAACTCCCAAACCCCGCTCTCAAAACCTGGACCCATACGAGGAGAATTACATTACACTTACAGGAAAACAACCTGCACACACGCACTCTCTCTCTCTCTCTCTCTCACACACACACACACACACACACACACACACACACACACACACACACATTCACAGACTGAAAAGACAGAGGTAACGTGCCACTCTCTCTTTTCTGTGTGCAAATTAACAGAAACTGATTGAATTCCAGTCAAATTACATCTGGTGTTATCATGTATGCACCATCCAGCTAATGGGTTTTAGAGGTGTCCTCTTCTAATGTATTTACTACCTTCCGTTAGCTAATGCTCAGCTTTCTCTGTCCTCTAAGAGCCTGTCTACTAGCATTTGGCACTATATGACTGCCCAAGCCTGAGTGCATGTGAGAGCTGTGTGTCTGAGTGTAACAGATGCGGTGCACGACTCATTAAGCTTAGTATATGGGCAGTCATATGTCAACTCCCCTCATATGAACAAACAAGATAAAACAGAAAAAAAACACCAAAACAAAACAGAGAAAATCTGCATTCTAATCATGCTGTAAAATACCCATTTTCATTTGTTTATAATGTTTCTTTCATGTGGAAATATGTGCATATTTGGATTTACTGTAAAAGGACAAATAGATTATGCCTTCGCTATCAGCTGTGCTCTTCTGCAGATTGACTCTGTGCTCCACTGGTCTCGTATCAAAGCCACGGCCAAGGGATGCTATACAGTGAGGTTTGGCTTATAGAAGAATGTGTGACCCAAACTGATAGGAATCAGTTAAGCACCGTGAAGCCTGGTCAACAGTAGTGAAGCAAAGTCACAATCCACCCCATCAACACAGGGGCTTTAGAGGATAGGATAGAGGGACAGAAAAGGTGACCGTCTCTCTCAGAAGTCTCAGAGTTAAGGCTTTGATCCGCAGACTCACTTTATCAGAGACTATAAAACACACAGGCACACACACACAAACAAACACACACACACACGCACACGCACACGCGCACACACACACCCTGTGTGCACCGAGCGCACATGCATGGCATACACGTGCACACAGACACACACGAACGCACCAACATTCAGACGTGCATCAGCACACCCATGTCCACACATGCGCATGCACACACGTACACACAGACACACGTGCACACACACACACACACACACACACACAAACACACACAAAAGGACACATGTAGGGTAAGACGGGAAAGATCATGTAAAGCAGGAGATGAAAGAGGAAAGGAAACTGCTTGGGAACCTCTCCAAGACTGGAGTTGTAAATGTCATTTCAGCCTCCACAGAGAAAGACAGCGAAAATGCATTACTGCGCACGAATGACTGATTTAAGAGCCAAGCAAGATTTTCCCCCTGACAAACATCCATATGCTTTATTGTACTGTACTGTACAGCAAGTTACCTTGGGAACACAGACACCTATTCACACTCATACTCGTGTAAAGACTAAACAGTCCAGTGCATAACCTTGGAAACAAAAGAACTGTATAGACCCATCAAATACATACACACACACACACACACACACTCCCCCCCCCCCCCCCCCAATTGTGTGAAGTAAACAGAGCTACAAAAACAGTCCAGTCGCACACACACAAAAAGCCCCAGGAGTTGGTTAATGGGTGACCGATACTGGCTGATTTGTCAAGGTAGCACTGGCATCATGCTGGTTCTTTATTTACCCAGGGTAATTCTTAAGGAGGCTTTTCATTGACAGCCTCTGACAAGACGGGAACACATTATTGAATCTCAGACTCCCTTAATAACAGGAAGCTTTCAGGCATCCAGACATGCTCTGTCCTTCACCATGGGGTGGGGGTGGACACCCACCACCTCTGTCAAAACAGTCTGCTTTTCCTCCCTTTTCTTGTCTTCAGACAGCTCTCTGTTCCAGGGGCTCATCTAGTTCTCAGTCTCTCTTTCAGACAGCGTGTGATGAGAGGGAGCAGTGGAACAAGCTGTTGAGACCCCTGTTAATTCCCACTGCCTCTACGCCACGTTTCTCGGTGTGGAGCCCATCCGTAACGTGCAGGTCCGCAGGGAAAATGGCAGAAACACCCAGAAACATAAACTCTCCATCACGGCTATTGTGTGACACCTCATCACTTCAGTATGGGCCTATTCCCTCATGCTCTCCCCATCTACCTGTCTGTTTATCTATCTGTCTGTCTATAAGCCTCTCTGTCTATCCGTCTGTCTGTCTGCCAGGCTATCTATCTATCTATCTATCTATCTATCTATCTATCTATCTATCTATCAGTCAGTCAGTCAGTCAGTCAGTCAGTCAGTCTATCCAGGTGTCTAACTGCTTGCCTGCCTACCTATCTGTCAGTCTATCCAGGTGTCTAACTGCTTGCCTGCCTACCTATCTGTCAGTTTGTCAGTCATTTAGTTCTGCGTTTGGCATTGGCTCCCAGTGGTGGTTGCAGCATCATGCCAGATATCAGTAGACAGAAGGCCTCACTAGCACACAGCAGGCCATCTGTTCATTAGAAGTGAGCATAAAGTGGACTTCTGGGCCCCCCGCGCTGGACCCGGCTTTACAGGCCGTCTCACATTTGGGCCAGACCAGGAAATGTCAAAACAAACCCTTTGGACCAGGAGCTTTCCAGTGGGAAAATTAACACTGGCTGATTACCACTCAGATAAAGTGGCCTCTGGCGTCTCTCTTGAGACCAACCCAAAAAATAAAAATAAAAAAAATATTATCTTGTAGCTGGCGAGTGTGTTGCTCTTTCTACCCACTAAGCTGCTTTTTTTTTTTTTTTATTCTATTTTATTTATTTATTTTTCCCCCCATTTTTCATTTTGCCTCCTTCTGCAAAATGCTGATAAGTCAAGAGGGACTGATATTACAGCCCCTTTGCACAAACCAATACCAACTTTCCTCTCCAACCTTTCATTTCCCAGAGAGAGAGAGAGAGAGAGAGAGAGAGAGAGATGCCTGAGTTATTTATCTGCTTGGTTTTGCGAGCGAGCCAGGTGTCTTAGCCTACACTGGAGAGCTGTTTATTAGTGATAGGAGCCTGCAGGTTCTTTGGCTGAACATTGTTTATCACAGATGGTAAAACAGGCTGCTTTGATAAATAGGACCTCTGATTTAGTTCTGTTTTGTTTTAAACTTCCCTCACACAACCTACCGTGCAACTCTCCTGACACCTCCGTTCATGAAAGCCTGCCATGACAAATGGCTGTTTATCTACTGGAAAGGCAGCAGAAGATAATGAATGTCTCCAGGTTTCTAACCCACTGGACTCAGGAAGACATTACTCCTCCTCAGCTTCCGGAAAAGCTCAGAGAGTCACATGACCTCATCATCCGTATTCACCAACTTGACTCGGTCTAAAGAAGCACGCCTCTAATTATGAACGTCAAAACAACGAATGCATGATCTATAAATGGATGGTTTCCTTTGGAAAAAAAAACACCTCATTTCTAGAACATTTATGGTGGTGCTTTCAAGTCATTTTGCTAGTAATAAAGCATCAACACCTCAAAAAAAAAAAAAAAAAAAAAAATCAAATTTCCTAGAAAAAAAAAATCTGATATTTTCAAAGGAACACACTGTTCTTGACAGCTCATCATACCTATATGTGATCATGCAGTCAAACTCTGATGCCAGCAGACACTATGGGACAAGAATTCATAATTCGTATAGATGGAGATCCATAATTAATTTACATCTGTCTGCCAGACATCAGAGTGTCAGAGATTGAATGAGAAAAAAAAATGGTCCCTTGCGAAGGCTTGACAGCTTTTAATGTAAATCTTGCATGGATCCCTAGACCGTCATGCCTTAGCCACGGTCTAGCTAGTTTTTTGGTGACGAGACGTGTTTTTTCCATTCCTCTTGCTGTGATGTAGGTTTTGATTTCCTAAACGGGAGCAGAATGAAGAAGAGGAGGGTCGTGTCAAGCCAACCCACACAAATGAGCTCCATCAGACTCAGCCGAACCTCAGCGCTCTTCACAGTGGGTGAACTCTGCGGAGACTATGGAATACGGAAACTGGCCTCGTGTCTCGTGTTTTAAAAACAAACGGGAGAAAAGGAGTGAAGACAGCTGAGAGACATGGAGAGAGAGAGAGAGAGAGAGAGAGAGAGAAAGAGAGAGAGAGAGAGAGAGCGAGCAAATGAATTGGGTAGACCAAGAGAAAAGAGAGACAGAAAGAAGGAGAAGGAGGAAAGATCAATTCAGGGCTGAATCAGTGAGACTTACAGACTCTGTCTGTTGCCCTAAGGCACGGACACCAGTCCCTGACCCAGTACGTTGCTAGGGGCGATATAATGAGAAAGGATAGCGATAGCCTCCTTTCCACGCATGCTTCATGAATGAATATAACATAAGTGTGAGTGTATAAGAAATGAGAGCGAGAGACAGAAAACCTGGGTAACATGCAGGAGGGGAGAGAGAGAGAGAGAGAGAGAGAGATGGATCACTATGCCCACAGGCTAATACAGCAGGGATTATGACTCCTGTGCCAGTGACTTCAGCACTTACACAGAGTATGTGTCTGTCTCTCTAACACACACACACACACACACACACACACACACACTCTCCCTCTCTCTCTCTCTCTCCACCTTTATCTCTCTATATCTCTCTCTCCACACACATACCATACACACACATTCCTGCTAAAATATTCACATGGCACACTCTCTGAGTACACATTCTCGTTAACAGCTCTGTGAGGGATTACTCCAGAACTACACAGTGAAAATTCCATTAGCACATCCTAACTAATTAAAGAACTGCTTTAAGATGACACTATCTCTTAAGATGAGAGCCACAAATGGGAAGGTGGCGTTTGGGGACTGAGGCGGGGGGGGGGGGGCGGTAGTGAAAGCTTACAAAATAATGTGGTAAGCAGCGTCAGATAGAAATCAATAAGCAGGCAAAAATAAATGACCTGTCCGGACAGATGGGCAATGCAGGGCCATAAATTCGCTGGGGATAAAAAGATGGCCTTCTGGATGGTGACGATGATTTAGTAGCGCTTTAATGGGACACCGATAAAGATGTCGAAGAGGAAGTTATATGAGAGAACAGCACCCCCCTCCTTTTTTTCCCTTTTTGGGGGGAGGGGGGGGGGGGGGGGCAAGCAAGGATGTCCCACCTGTCTCATACTGCAGCATTCTGGCTGATTTAAAAGTCAAGACGCCCTGCATCAAACAGACTTTTAGGTATAAATGTGTGTGGGCGTTCGTGTGTGTAAATATTTGAGTGTGTGTATGAGTGTGTGTGTGTGTGTGTTTGTCTGTTTGCACGTATATGGCTGAGTGTATGTGCACACGGATGTGTGATGTTTTTAAGTGTGTGTGTGTGTGTGTGTCTGCACATGTGGTCATGCACACAGAGTACAGATATATGTAAAGCTATATATGTGCACACTAAATATGGAAACCCAGTAGAAAAGATTACACACACACACACACACACACACACACTGAGCTGAAAGTAAGGCATGTAAAATCCTAAAAGGCAGTGTATGGATGTGTAGAGAGAATGACAGAAGGGAGATCAGGTGCTATATTACTGTCTAAGCCCACTGGGCCCTCTAAGAGCACCTATAAACACAGACATTGGCCAACCAATGCAGGCAGCAAAGTCGCACGCATGGCACCCAAAGCTCTCCACCTCCTCTCCTGCCTGATTAAGTTTGTTTTAGTGCTCCTCTCCGTTACCATGGTGATCCTGGACCGCATCAAATACTAGTAGAGTACCACATGCAAGCTTCACGTGTAGTTTTTCCCTCTCTCTTTCTCTCTCTCTCTGTCTCTCTCTCTCGCTGTGTATGTGTGTGGATCGAGAGAAAACCATTTATATAAACAGAAGGGGGGAAGTGCTATTAATGACACACTAGTATGATTTCTCAAAGGTGGAGTGAGTTTAGTTTAAACATTTGTATGAAGTACAGTCTGGAAGGAACCCAAACTCCATCCCACTCTGACACCTAGAATGCTAATCACTTCTCTCACCCAAGCCCTCACTGCCAACAAACGTTTTGTTTTGTTTTTTTTTTCCTCTCCATCCTGGATGCTGGAGGCAAAACACACAGTGTATGTGGGAAAAGAGACAGTACAGGCAGGGAGAGAGCGAGAGAGAGGGATAGAGAGAGAGGCAGGGAGAGAGACAGAGACAGAGAGACAGTAGTTTGTGTCACCATATCTCATGGTTGATGGAGTGAAAGAAGAGCGAAGCAGTCGGGGGGGGTGTCAGAGGTCTCGACTCCCCCATCAGAGTTCTGTCTGTCTGGCCAGGACGCTGACTTACCAGTTTATCAACACAATGTCCAGACAGGGTAGAGAGATCTATGAGTTCTATGAGACTGTTAACCTGCTGCCTACTGCTGTACGGGTGGTCAGTGCTCTTTCACAGGCTCGCAGAGATGTTCATTTGTTTGTTTATTTGTTTGTTGATCTGATCTGGGTCTGGAACTGAGTTTTAATGGAAAGTTGTGAGTCACAGTTGAACTCACTGAATTTTCTCTCTTTCGCTGTGTGTGTGTGTGTGTGTGTGTGTGTGTGTGTGTGTGTGTGTGTGTGTGTGTGTGTTTGATGGGGGTGTATGTGAGTAACCTTCAGGGTAGAAGCATGAAACACAGCATGTGTGACCTTGTGTGGGAGTTCTAAAAATAGCCATGTATTCAAGTGTCAGAGTACAGTGCACATGTGTGAGGATGCTTGTACGTGTGTGTGTGTGTGTGTGTGTGTGTATGTGAGATGATGAGGCACAGGAAGAGAGAGAGAGGAGAGAAGGAGGAGTCAGAAATCCGATGCTGTATCTCTCTCCTGTGGGGCTCTCTTCTCCCTGGTGCTTGTTTTCCCCTGTATAATAAATCAAAAGCATACCCATGTACCAGAGCTTCCAGCAAACCCAGCAGCACCCGTACCCCTCACCAGTTCACAGATATAATCAGCCCGGACTACACACACACACACACACACACACACACACGGAGGGAAAGAGACAGAGAAACTAACTGACACAAGTATAACAAGGCAGACAGGGAGGACATCTCATTCTCAATCTTTCTATTTCTAAGTGAACGGTGAGAGAGTGATTCTGTAATAAAGGCCAGAGCGTGGCCCCATCTCCGCTGCTGTGCTGCGTGCGGATCACTTGTGGCAGTACACTGCTACACTGAGACACTTAACCACATGATCTCATTTCATAGTCTGAATAAGGGTCACTGAACCAGACTCTAATGAACACATACATTAAAACCCTAAGTAATGAAACCTTTAGCCTGCTACTCACATGACTCACACGCTATCGCTCTCTCTTTCTCTCTCTCTCTCTCTCTCTCACTCTCACTCTCAGAGCCACCGCGTGGGCAGGCACTGGCATTAAACATGAAGGAAAGGTCTAATGGTTTCTCTCTCTCTCTCTCTCTCTGTCTCTGTCTGTCCAGCTCTGCTATTCTTCATTCTCATTAGAGCAGGGGGAGTAAGTGGTGACTTCACACTGAAATGCAGGCTGTGAGGAGATGACTCGTGTCTCTGTTTGTTCACCTGTGACAAGTGCAACAGATCGGATCAAAGGCGTTCCAAGCGTCGAGCTGATCTGACTATTTGGCTTTTTTTATTCCCTGTCACCAGGGAATAAAAGGAAGAGAGAGAGAGAGAGGGAGAGTGAAACAGAGTGCAGCTGACAGAAACAATGAGTGCTGCTCTCTGATCAGCTGGATTTGGAGCTGTGTGCGTGTTGTGAGTCTGACCACAGACAGCGGCTGTAACACACAGAGACACATAGCAAATACAGAGGTGGAAGACAAGCCTGGAGAGAGAGACACACAGAACATCAGTAGATAACAAAGAGAGAAAATTATATTTGATTGGACAAACACACACACACACACACACACACACACAAAAGGGATGGTAAAAAAAAGTTAGAGAAAGAAGCTGTTTTCCTAGCCCTCCATTACTTAGTTTTGACAGTTTGTGTCATGCTCTCCCACAGTGGTGTAACAGTGCAGTGCTGATCAAACAGCTGACAGAGTAGAGGGAATCAGGTGGGGCAGTTGCGACCACACACACACACACACACACACACACACACACACACACAAGTGCCCACTCATGCATATGCACTACATCAAGCTTGCATTGCCAGCCAACTCAACACAAACAAATCTCCCACCCACACAGTAACATAAAACACTCTCTCTCTCTCTCTCTCTCTCTCTCAGGCTTTGACCCCTTCTCCACTCAGCATGTACTGAGTGTATTAACTGTTTTTGATATGTTCAGTAACTGTTTGAAGTTCTGTGGTGGTGGTGTGTGTGTAGCTGGTTGTACTGCTTTTGACTTGGTGACTGAGACTGCAGTGAAGACCATTAAGTCCAGCGCGCACACACACACACACTCTTTTTTTTCCCTCAGACCCCTCCTTGCTCTGCTCCCCCCACCCAACCCTCACCCCTCCCCATGGGACACGGAACATATGATCTGGAAAGACAGGTTCCCCTTAGTAATTACAGTTCAGGAAAAACCTCTGGCAGACAGTTGAGCAATGGATATCACTCTTTCATCTACTGCATTGATTTGCTCACCTCTTCTCTATTTCGATTATACCTCCTGTAGACACACACACACACACACACACACACACACACACTTCTGTAGCCAAACGATAGCTACCCCTAAAGAGCTCTATTTCTCATAATCCTCGGGGATTCTTAACCCCTGGAACCTCCTCATGCTTCCACGACAATGTTCCCGTTGTTCTGTTCTTTTCGATTTACACGACCACAAAGAAAACAGGCGCTAGACATGTCAACGTATTTCAACAACCACACCACGTATCTGCTTTAACCTCTCTCTCTCTCTCTCTCTCTCTCTCACTCTCTCTCTCCATTCGTATTTCACATTTTATGCCTCCCAGCAACAAGGGGCTGAAGGTAGGCAGATAGTGGCACTGTTTAATTAAACAGCTCTCTCCGTTCCTCTCCTCCACTCTCCTTTCTTTTCCTCTCTTCTCCCTGTAGCTCTGTTCTAAAGCCCCTAAGGAAAATGACAAGCCCCTGCAAAAGGAAAGATCAAAGGTTTACACATGGAGCACAAGGTTCCACCAGAAAGGCTATATCCACAGATATATACCTTATCAGTGTGTGTGTGTGCGTGTGTGTGTACGTGTGTGTGAGGGAGGGAGGGAGAGGGAGAGAGAGAGAGACAGAGAGAGATGGAGATGTAGATATGATCCTCATTAATATCCTTCTATCCTCCTACAGATGATATTGGTGATAATTAAAAGGATTTTTTATTATTATTTTACTGGGGTTCCTTCAAAAAAAAAAAGAAAAAAAAAAAGATTTAAACTGCGCAAAAAAAGAATTAAATCAAGCAATCATTATAAGCATCGTTAAATGATTAGATTATCTGTTTTAAAATGGCTTCATGCGCAGTGTACTCCACGACTACAGAATTCATACCACAGTTAACACACAGGCCAGAAATGTAACACTGTTCTTCTATTCCCACTTGATTTAGTGCACAGAGACCTCGATTACAGCTCCCATTTTTCTTCTCCAAATATCCTATACAAACTCAATCATCTGTGTTGTCTATTTACAGCTGAATCTAAAATTAAACCACATATTTATCATTTTGCGTGACTCATTTTTGAAAGAAAAATGCATCCAAAATCTATGAATCATAGGCCTAATCCTGGCATGAAAACGCATGGAATTACAACAACGTAAGGAAACATACAGCCAGGCAAGATGCTCTAGCCTACATACAATACATGTTAGTATACATTACATAGTGAGGCAACATTTCATATTTGATAACATATTTGTGGACTCTGTTTTTTCCTCCAGTCTCCAGTGAAGATGTGCTTCAGTGCTGTGATAAATGGCTCTGCCTTTACCGAGCCGACTCGAACAGAAATGAAATCGCCACGGTAAATATAACGACTCCGGAGACGGTAAGAAGAAATACCACGGCTCAACAAAAAAAAAAACGGCACCAGCCTCTAAGTGGGCCGCCCCGGCGAACGCGTACACCGAGAGCCGCTTCGCTGCCGAACCGCTCAAACGCACCCCTGGGCTTTCGGCTATTAAAAGGATACGACGAAGTCCAGGGGAAGTCAGGTAGCCACTTGCTTCGGCGGCTCTGCGTTGCGGCGGAGGTCACGCTAATGCCCGGGGCTCAGTTGTGCCACTCAGGGCTTAGCGGTCCGCGGCCGGGTTCCATTCATCAAGCGACGCCCCAGGCTAAGCAGCACAACGAGAGGAAAGCTACGCTCACAAATAAAGAGTTAGAGTGGGCGAGGGAGTCCCTGCCGTGTCATTGATTTGTGTGAGATTTATGAAGCCATTCGCAGCTTAAGAGAGCCACAAAGTAAGGCTCTGCAGAGACATGGCTAAGGATAGAGACTTGGAAATATATATATATATATATATATATATATATATATATTCTAGTATTTGGAGTGTGAGAGACTATTTGTTAATTTTAAGTTAGTTTACAAACTGTCACTGGTTTGATATCTATGGATCAAACTCATTACATTGAGGTCCCACATAGGGAACAGTGCCACCTGGTGGTACCAAAGGGAACTTTCATTGTCTTGTTGATCAGTAATAACGGTGGTCCACGTGACTGGGGTGAATGAGGATGGAGGAGGATTGGAACGAACAGGCCTCTTTATTTCTTCCATTACGAGCAGATAATCCCTGATTCTTAACTGAATGATGGCCATCCCTCTAACCTCCCTGTCTCAATCTTTCCCAGTCGCATTCAAATAATCAGAGTCTGTAATCTTCTCCTGCATCACAAATTACTTGGATACAAGGATTCGCCCACATACATAACCATATATAAAAGACAAGACCAGAGCCAAATCCTGTTTCTGTTTGGTCGACAGTCCCATGTCTTAAAAGATGAAGAGATGGAATATCGATATGCACACATGCACCCACACACACGCAAACACACACACACACACACACAAACACACACACACACACACACATACACACACACACACACACAAAACGTATAAAAGCCATGAAAACACAGACTTGACACTTAAAAACAAACCAGTGACAGTGAATTTGGGTCAACAGGCTGTCATCTGATACGTGAAGTGCATTAGTGATCCTGAGGGTCTAAAGGTTGATGCAAACAAAACAAAGGGTGAAACTGCAGATTGACAGAAAGAGAGAGAGAGAGAGTGAAAGAGAGAGAGAGAGTGAGTGAGTGAGTGAGTATCTTCTGCTGAGCTGTTATTTCATCTATTCAAACAGTGATGTAAAGATTGCTTTTATTCCGTTTTTTAAGTACCCAAAAGCAAAAGGGAAATGACTACATACAATGCTGCCCATCCTCTGACAGAAACGCAAAAACATATACAAGAAAGAGCCCCATTCACTATCTCAGGCTGTCCACGCCATCTCCATGCAGTAAGCATACAGGCATCTATTGTGTTAAAGGAAATCAGCTTGGCTCACTCAGAAAACCCATCATGGAGAACAGCTAGGAGAGGCTGGCAGCTGACAGAGACACAGCGTCAGGGATATGACATAAAAAAAAATAAAAAAAGTTACACTCCATCTCCTAACCCTAACTCTCTTCCTCTCGCTCCATTACCGTAACCACTACTGACAGCAACAACCAAACAACTCTGGAAACTTCTAGAAAAAACCCAACACCTCATCAAAAACATGAGCCATAAGACATGAATGTCAAAGACAGAGAGTTTGAGCTAACGCGGATAAACAGAGGAAAATGAAGATGCGAAGAAAGAGAAGGAGACTAGAGTAAAAAAAAAAGAGAGAGAGAGAGAGAGAGAGACAGAGAAAGAGAGTAGAGGTGCAACACGACCCAGTTTGGCAGGGGATAAAACGGGGTCAAGAGCTTTGGGGTGTTACGTATTGACGGCGTGATGGTGGTCGTGGGTGGGGGATGATATGACAGACTGTACTGATGAGAGACAGTGACAGAGGGGATTAAAAATGCTAGAGTACAGGGTCGGGGTGGGGGGGGGGGGGGGGGGGGGGGGTTGCAATAACAACACGAACAACAGGCGACAAAGGCCGACGGCTGGATGATAGACAGCTACTAAGAGATTTAAAACAGCAGCGCCTTATGAATGAGGCCAGTGTACCAGCCAGGGGCCCAGAGCTCTCCAGATTGGTTTTCAGGGATTAAGGCAAGTCTGTACCGCCCTCATCGAGAACCTACACAGACCACCGGTGCGAGGGAAGCCCTTTCTCCTCCGCGGCTAAACTTCAAAACATTGAACCAAATCAGGATTCCAACTCTGACCAATCAGGGACAACCCCCCCCCCTCCCAAAAAAAATGCAAATACAAGTCTCACTTCACCTCAGGCTGATGTGAATTTTCACAAGGCCTGATAATTGTTTCACTTCAGCCCATTTTCACTCTTCAGTCATTACAAAACCAAGAAAATACGAGAGGGAAACTTTGCTGCATATATACGAACTTCGCATTTTAAAAAAATCACCCACCTACATGATGAGATGTGGTTTTATCAACATTTCTCATTCTGTATGATTAATTTATCAAATAGTACAGCTTTTTCTGTGTCGAGTGGGGTTTTTTTTCCCCTGTTGATGACACTAGGGGAGTTTTTTGTTAGGAGCTTCAGCGTCCCGAACCGCAGCAGGAAAGTAAAAATAAAAATCCATTACCTATTGAAGAGCCACGGGAGAGGAGAAGAGAGGACCACCACCGAGATGAGACAGCATGGCATGGAGAGAGAGAGAGAGACAGAGAGAGAGAGAGAGAGAGAGAGAGAGAGAGAGAGAAACAGGACGTTAGCATGTCTTTTCCATATGATCTGATCAGACATTTAAGAACACTTCTTATTACACACATTTTAGATATTTAGAGTTCTGTTTGAAATGTTAGAGAAATAACAGAAGAGAAAAAAAAAGAACATGCTATGTGGGTTTTGAGCCTGAGACATGTACCCGCTGCACAGCAACTGACAGAAGGCTAGTGTTATTCATGGAAAATTAATCAACGCTATATTGAGTATTACCCTGGTGGCTGCTCACTCATTTTGACTGATCTGAGAAATTCTACCAACATTGATCCTTCAGACAAGAACATGTCCAAATAAGTCAATCAATATTAATTAATATTTCCTTATGTTTGTATGAGTCTGAGAATAGACTCCAGGCACAGCCATGATTCAACCAGAGATATAATACGGAAATCTCACAGACCATTGCAAAAACAGCAAGCTTGTTTTGTGACTGTATCTATCTGATGAATGATTTTTTTTTTTTTTCTTTCCCATATACGGTTAAAAATAGACACGATAAAAGACGCACACACACACACACACACACACACACACACACACACACACACACGCACACACACACACACACACACACGCACACACACTCTCTTAAAAAAGACACATAACCCCTTTAGACATACACACACACACAAACTACAAACCCCTGAAGACACACACACACACACACACACACACACACACAATCCCAATATATATTCCCACACATGCAGTGCTGACAGTGGAGCGAGCGACGTTTGTTTTCGCGTTGGTCTGAAGACTCTGATGAGAGTTGAACATGCACCATCAGCTCCTCCCTTCTGGCCCAGTGCCTCACACGTTTAGTGGAAATGTCATAGCGCTGGTTTCTCTGTGGGGTGGGGGCCTCGTATTACCTCTGCTTCACAGAGCCATAATGGCTGGGACAGCACACAAACAAACATGACCTCATTTAGGAGCATGCCACGTTGTAAGAGCAGTGAGAGACTGCGATGGCCTGGCCAACTCCATCTCTTTAACTCCGCCCAAATACTACACCGTGGGGAAAGACGTTTGTGTTTATGTTGAATATGTATTTTTCTTTTTTTTTGTTCTTTTTCACTAAATCACAACTAGCAACATTTAGCATGCTTTCTCAAAGAAAAACTGTCCATTTTTTTGAAACCAAAGTGTTATGAAGAAAAACACACACACACACACAAAAAAAAAAAACCACCGGAAAAAGGAAGCAAAAGTGTAAGCTCGTGCCCTTCCAATTATATGTGAAAAATAAACTTTAACATCCTCATTGGTTTTTTTTCATTATAGAAGCCATCAGGCCTTATAGGCTAATATAGATTTAATGAGTAAATTACATGTGAATGACCTAAACCATTCAAAGCGCTCTTAAAAACATTACGCGACCCGGGACAGATATTTCACAGAAGACAGAGCCCATGTTGAGGAACAGGATTTTAGGGCATGTTGAGGCCTATTCTGCCTGACTACATTTGCGATTAATCACAGTTTTCAATCAAGCTCTAAATTAGCCTTAAAGGAGAGGCAAACACAACGGCACCCGAAGCAACGCCGGCTTAAAAAAAGAAAAAAAAAAAAAGTGGCAATTTCCCGCCTGAATGTGTTTGAATCCGAAACACCCGTTTTGCTATTCATGGAGTGGCACTCTGATGCAAATATAATGAAAAAAAAAAAAACGACAGGGGAAGGAAGGAGGTGGAGAAGAAATGCACGCGATAAACGAGAGACGTAGAATTGGCTTAATCTCATTTGGCTCTTTTTCTCTCTCTCTCACACACACAAGCACACACACACACACATACACACACAAGCACACACACACACACACAAGCACACACACGTACACGCACACACACACACGCAGGGTGATAAAAAAAAAAAAAAAAAAAAAAAGACCAGCAAAGGAAGAGCAACATACTGTTTTCTTAAGTATTAAAAACCAGCCAATTAGAAAAGAACGAATGCTGATACATTACGCTTCATATCCCCCCCAAACAACATATTGCTGACTTATTAACCTGTTAGCAAATACATCTTTTTCTCAAGTTGTTTAATAGTCAGTCAATTAAAATAACATGAACAAATCCAGTGGGGTCTCCACAATCTAAACAAGCTGTCTTTCACGGCACCGTCCGTACAAATATCTGTGTTCAGCCACTTGCTCTACCGAAAACAAGGCTATCTAGGTGATGGAGGATTTAGATGAAGGAGAGAGGCTCAACAAAACCATTGACTGACAGAAGGATTTGGATATGTTTGGCAGTTTCCACAGATGCGCTCGGCCCATTGCAGAAGCTAGACAAATAGCAGTGATTGCTTGTTTTCAGCAGGTGGAGGTGACTGAGAGGCAGGTAATAGCTCTGTCAGTTAAGTCTTAAAGAATGTCCATTAGAAACCATTCCTGTCACTGCGACAAACAAACCACAGATTCAAACGGCTTAAGGTTTCAATGAGAGTCGGTGTGGACTGCTCTTTGTGAAGTGCTTAACCATTGAGAGAGAGAGAGAAAGAGAGAGAGAGAGAGGGGGGTGGGGGGGGGTAAGGGAGGGAGGGAGAAAAGGAGAAATGTGGGTAGGAGAGAAGTGAAGAAACAGTCTTTCACTGTCCCAAAATGCCACAGCGTACTATATCCTATATCATAATTCAAAAGTGCAGGTGACAACGTTAAAGGAGTCAGCACTGCAGAGAAATGGATTTTTTTTTTTTAATTTAAAAAAAGGAGCGTCTAACAGCTGTTCCACATTAGGCTAATACGCCACTGAGGGAATTGTGATGCAGGAGGAGGTAGAAAGTCCTTAGTTCTCTTCAATCATCTTCAAGGCCTCAAAAAAAAAAAAAAAAAAAAAAAGACAGAAAACATTTCACAGCAACAAATATTTCTCACACACCAAGATGTGCAGGAGAGATAAGAATTGCTTAATGTGGGTTCAACCATATAAGCGACTATCAAATCTGCTCACTGCAGACAGCTGTGTTCACGACACCCTTCCTCATAAACAGACACTCCTGTGTGTACAACACACAGACAACACCCCACCCCAACACACGTACACACACACACACACACAGACACACACACGTATGCATGCATGCTCAAATACATTAACAAGCACACACATGCGCATACACAAACACACACACACACAGAGGAATTGAGCAACATAAAAGCAAGTGGTATCATACAAAATGATCCAAGTAAACAGAACATCGCCTGGACTGCCTCATGCTCTGTTTCTCCTGATGTGGTCTGTGTGTGTGTGTGTCTGTGTGTGTGTGTGTGTGTGTGTGTGTGCGCGTGTTTATGTGTGTGTGCGTGTGTGTATTCATTAATGTATTTGAGCATGTGTGCAAAGAGACCATAATGTTCTATTATGGGTAAAGAGGAGGAGATGGAGAGTGGGAGTGAGAGAGAGAGAGTAGGAGCGAGTGAGAGAGAGAGAAAGAGAGAGAGAGCGCATACATACACTCTCTGTATAGTCCTTCCACACACCACTCACTGCAGCCCAACCAATAATCTGTTTCACTGAAACAGCTCTGCCTGATAGCTGTAGTCTTCACAGGCCCAGACAAGCTAAACTCGAACTCAACTCAACCTGGCTGGCTGCTCTCGTTCAAGTCTTCACAAGAAAAAATACACAGGCGGTTTACCCCTAGTATGGCTCACTCCCGGACATTAATGCAAATTTAACTGATTCCATAAACTAATTAAAGCTTCGGATGAAAGTAGAAAAGAAAGCGGGTCAGCTTCTGACCCAGGACAAACTCATTTAGCATCAATAATTGAATTTGAGACAAAGCATTAGTGAAACGCATTGCAGTCAGAAGGAAAAATGGTGTCCCATGCCATGCCAGTAAAACAGGCCAAAACATACACAACCACCAGCAGAACTGAGATGCGTCATGATCTCCTGAAAATTAATTTATCATGATAGCACTATTTTTAGGAAACAAGTATAGCATGTTGCTTTTGCCTTTATTTTAACTGGAGGAGAAGACTTTTATGTTGACGGAGAAGATAAATAAATGAGTAAATAAATAAACAACTTTTTGGAAAAATCGCATTGCTCTTGAAATTGAATTAGATAAAATAGAAGCTCATTTCTCATAATCCTGGCTGGAGTTTTCCTCAGTGTGCAAAAGCGATACGCAAGCTAAGCTTTGAGGCGAACGAATGAAAAAATGCACGCGATTAAGTTTTAAAGAGCGGGACGTATTTAGACACACGGGACTCTGAAGTAGACGTGTTATCACGATGTGTATGTGAGCCCTATAAACCTTAGAGCACACGCCACACACACACACACACACACACACACACACACACACACACTCATCAGCTATCCGTCTGGGTGACCCAGACAGTCGCCCATTTAACTGTCAGTCATGAAACATCCCATGAAGCGTTCAGACAGATCCAGGCAATCCATCCATCCATGCGTCTATCGGTCCGTCTAGCCGTCCGTCTGTCTGTCCATTCCATTCATCCATCCATCTATAGGCAGAGCCAGCCGTCCATGTCAAACAGTCATTGGTTCCAGACCCATTAAGTTGATAGTCTATCCATCAGAGGGGTGGACAGCCGTCATCAGGGCCGGAACGGTTTATAGAGGCAGGCAGAGAGAGGAGGGCCGGCGTGTATGACTTATTAACCTTTCTCGCTCACGCTTATAAACGGGTTACACAAGCATCAGCATGAAAACGAGATGTTTCAAAGTGAACGCAGGCTATCCCATGTTAGTCCACAGTGAACAATTCTCCAAAAAGGGTGAAAGTAGAAAGAACATCAGCGAACCCCCCCCCCCCCCACGGTCACATACAGATTTAGCGTACTAAACTATTTGGGACTGACCGTTGATTTCCATTTGACCAAAACGAAAGAACAAGTATCGCAAGCTTCGTATTGCAAGCTAACCCTAACCAAAAAACAAACAAACAAACAAAAAACAAAAACAAAACAGAACACTTTCAGACTCTTCATTTTTACCAAGAACATCAATATCTCTTACAAAAAAGTACCAAAACTTTTGAGGGTTGGCTGCCAATCCTCAAAGGCAGAGAAGTCGTCATATCTTTGTATGCTTATGGGCGACCCTCTATTCACCTTCTGGACCCCACTATTATAGTTAAACTATTACAGTCTACTGTCGTGTTGAAGTCAATATAAAGACACCCCTGACATAATGAACCTCTACCATCGAGTAAATACGGTTAAATAACAGTCACATTCACTGTCTAGACACATTGAAACTGTCTTTTAGAGGCTGGCCTGTGTTTTTGCAGGAGTCTAATGGAACCAAACATAGCCAGAGACTGAGAAGCACTTAATCGGGATATAAAAGTTGAGTCAGTGGCCGTCATCTTGTCTAATCTGCAGCCAGTCCACTATAAGCCTCAGACAATTGGACTGCATCCTGCAAGGGAGGGAAATGGAGAGAGCAGTGGAGCCAAGTTAATGTCAGGTGACCCAGCTGCATGCTATCAGGACAATGACATCAATTATGCAATTAAGACCTAAGGCTAAATCACATCTCCCACCGAAACAGGCAGGATAATGAGAGAGGCCACACACACACACACGCACAGACACACATCTTGCTCACTCTCTCACTCTTATGCTGGCCTTCTCCCTCTGTGTGTGTGTGTGTGTGTGTGTGTGTGTGCTGATCTTTCACTCTCTCGCTCTCTCTCTCTCTCTCTGTCTCTCTCTCTCTAACACAGTAGTGAGTAGCTTTCCCTCAGGGCATGAAACATGGGCCCTGATGACTCACGCATGCTAGTCCCATTAAGAGAAGTACATCGCTGGTTTCAGATTCCCCTGCAAACGACTGACTCAAACATTTCTGCCATCCTTCTAGGAAAAAAAAGGGAAAAAAAAGAAGGAAAAAATGGGAGGATGACATCTTGCACACCACCAAAGCCAAAGGCATCCACCACGCCCTGTGCACAGTCAGGCCTGCCAACCTCCCACACTTTCCCCATATGCGAGACAGTAAGACGGGGTCAGTGGGCAGTGAGACAGGGTCAGTGGACAGTGAGACAGGGTCAGCTGGTCAGAGGTGGGAGTTAAGGCGGGACGGAGTCTTCCCACGCTGTGGGGGGGGAGGGGGGGGATAAGGCATAAAACACAGCCGTAATCGGCGGTTCCGGGGTCCCATCTCACTCTGTCACACTCTAACTGCAGCTCCGTATCTGTTTAAGTCTAACAACTGCTCCTTTGAGGCCTTTACCCCTCCCTGAGGAGACTTTAACAAAATGATACATCGTCTATAGCCACTTTAATCATGCAAGAGCAGTGCCACAGGCAGCCAAAAGATAAAGAGGAAGTGACAGATGAAGAAACCGCCTTCATGTGTGTTTAACTCATGTGGGGGACGACCGTTACGTCGGCATGGCGATCCTGCATAAAAGGCGATTATGACAGATCAGAGACCGGTTACTTGTCTTCTCCTGACCAGCAGTCGTAAAATGAAGAGCACTGGTGCTATTCTCGGCTAATGGCCTCAAACACAGAGAGTGATGAATCTTCTCACGTGGATGAAGGAAATACAGATACATTCATATCTAAAAAAAAAAAGTAACATTATAAGAGTAACACAGAGGAAAAAAAGATGAAAACATATCATTGAAAGAGTGAGCTGATTTATGGCTAACAGCCACAACATATTGTTTTAATACTCTTCATAAACATAAATAATGCTTTAATTACAGCACAAATTCTGTATCCTCTTAATGTACGTTTCTATGACAACAGTTGCTGATCATATTCCAAGAATCTTCATCAGTCATTAAAAAGGATCATAATAGCTTGTATTAATGTTTATATTGTCTAATTATGACTATGAAGTGTTTACAAGTGAAAGACTATAGCTGTGCTCCTGCTATGACAAACAGCATAGAGAAAATATATCATTTAAGTTGGGTCCTTCACTGACGGTCCGCTCCAACTTTCTTCACCACACACAATAATTCATCGTGACATTATAGTTTGTTTTTCTTCATAGTAAACCTGGAATGACATGTCAACAGCGAGACCCCAAGGAGTGAATCTGTATTCCACTCACACATACTGGGCCATTTCTGATGACTGCCTGAGCTATCGTATGTTAGAGGTGTGGGCTATTTATCAGCTTCAGTAACTCTTCACTAATCATTCGCTGCCTTCTGCACGCGCTCAGTTCAGACATGTACAGCTTCCTGTGGACACACTGTTCTGCACAGTCTATTACCAGTCAGAGAGGGGGGGGGGGAGGGGGGGGGGGAATCTGACTGTTTTACTGAGCCAGCGTTTTGTCTATTCATACTCTCCGTGTCTCTAACTTGACTGGAGTTGTAATAGTTCCTAAGGGGATTTCAAGAAGAAGTGCTCAGCAGGGACACTGGGAGTGTACCACGGAGGGGAAAGGAAGTCTGCATCAAACCAGCAGAATTATACTGAATCATCACCATAGAGATAGATTACAGAATTATACTGAATCATCACCATAGAAATACATTACAGAATTATACTGAATTATCACCATAGAGATAGATTACAGAATTATACTGAATTATCACCATAGAGATACATTACAGAATTATACTGAATTATCACCATAGAGGTAGATTAACGAATTATACTGAATCATCAGCATAGAAATAGATTACAGAATTATACTGAACTATCACCATAGAGATGGATTACAGAATTATACTGAATTATCACCATAGAGGTAGATTAACGAATTATACTGAATCATCAGCATAGAAATACATTACAGAATTATACTGAAATATCACCATTGGGATAGATTACAGAATTATACTGAATCATCACCATAGAGATAGATTACAGAATTAGGCTGAATAATCACCATAGAGATGGATTACAGAATTATACTGAATTATCACCATAGAGGTAGATTAACGAATTATACTGAATCATCAGCATAGAAATACATTACAGAATTATACTGAAATATCACCATAGAGATAGATTACAGAATGATACTGAAATATCATCATAGAGATGGATTACAGAATTATACTGAGTCATCACCATACAGATAAATTACAGAATTATACTGAGTCATCACCATAGAGATAGATTACAGAATTATACTGAATTATCACCATAGAGATAGATTACAGAATTATGCTGAATCATCACCATAGAAATACATTACAGAATTATACTGAATCGTCAGCATAGAGATAGATTACAGAATTATACTGAATTATCACCATATAGATAGATTACAGAATTATACTGAATTATCACCATAGAGATAGATTAAAGAATTATACTGAATCATCAGCATAGAAATAGATTACAGAATTATGCTGAATCATCACCATAGAGATACATTACAGAATTATACTGAGTCATCACCATATAGATAGATTACTCTGAGCCATTTGAGAGGAGTGTTCTCTGAGGCAAACTAAGTATTTTTCTTTCACTTAATCAAAAAAAACAAGCAGAAAATGGAACTCTAATTAGAGGCACTGGAAGCAATTTTCACCACAGCAACACTAACATTTCCAAATATCAAGGACTAGGTGTACGTAATGAACAAATGCTGGGTGTAATTACGCTGTGAAAAGAAACAAAGGTAAGAAAGTGACCCTCTCTCTCTCTCTCTCTCTCTCTCTCTCTCTCTCACTCCTTCTCTCTCTCTCTCGTTGTTAAGTGCATTTGTTCACAAACACACAAGGAGGGAAAGAACATACGGTGGCTTTCTCTTATCCCCATGTTTTAGACCAGACTGAGCTAGTTATTAGTCTCCGCGCACCAATTTTACCAAACAATCAACTTGGGCTTGGGCTGGAACAAAGGCTGAGCAGATTCTTATAAGCCAAAAGATAGGAGAAATAACAGAAGAGGAAAGTGGAAGATAAGAGAAATGTCAAAATCCGCCCGCCCGCCCCTCCATATCTCCCCCTTACACCCCCTCCCACCACCACCACCAAAAAGCATCTTTGAAGCCATCTTTGCCATTTTTCACTTGGAGAAAAGATAACATTTTTGACAAGCCCCCCGCTGCATCTTTATTTAATAGCCAAACTGAAGCTGGCCCGGGACTGTGATAAGCAACTGCCGCGATTGCCGAACCTCCGCTCAGGTCGCGACCCCGCGGAAAACAAACATTAAAAGGGACAAATCGCAGACGTGTCGCAGTTTGTTTTACAGGAACGATTTCGGGCTTCTTCAGACATCTGGTCTCAACTCTCTTCTCTTTCCCCGCTCAAAGGAAAAAAATCCATTTTTCTACTAAAAAAAAAAAAAAAAAAAAAGTCTGTCAGGTAAAGAAGAAGAAAAAAAAAATAGAAACGACAGATTTATAAACACCAGGCTTTCAGCTCTCTGCACAGTGCCCGTCTCACATCTGGGCTGTATTACGCAATCTACCGATCGCATGTGTGGTAGTGTGACTAATCATCTGTCTAGCAAGTCCTGGCCAAAAGATGAGACATCTCTATAGTAGCAGAGAGAAGAAAAAAAATCTATTCTGTTCTCACTATCTCCCAGTGAACTCTGGGTGACCTGCACGTCTCTGCATAAACCCTAACCACGTGGGACTCTTTTTTTTTTTTTTTTTCTTTTTTTTTCTACAACACTAATATCATTTTACAGTGACAAAGAACAAGTTCAAAGTATGTTTCATTTCTGTGAAGCCTTTTCTCTTATCTTACAAGATTAGAGTAACAAAAGTGCTTATTAAAATATATGCTAAACAATGACTCAGCGTACTGCTCAGTTGTTCTTTTTTTTTTTTTTTGAGTCCAGTGCTGTGGGAGTATCCCTTGCTGTGCTCTCTCTTTTTTTTTTTTTTTTTTTTTTTGCTGAGTCATACAGCCACCAGAGAAGCACAGAAAGACAATAGGGGCAGAAGCATCAGAGCCAGGTTCTGACATGGAGCTCCACGATGGGCCCTAACCGTGTAGCGGGGGTTGTTCCCTAGGCCCCAGCATGGAGCTCTGCTGTGAGCCCTATCTGTGCTCTGCTCTGCTATTCTACCAGGTGCTGACTTTGTGCCTTTGGCGTTTCCTATTCCAACACACAGTGTCCTTCAGCACAACCCTGTTAAGCTGCATGTTAGGCTAGTCTGGGGAAAAACACAATGAATGACTGTGTAAGTCTGTGCGTGTTCGCGTGTCCATGTTTGTCTGTGTGTGTGTGAGTGTGCATGCGTGTGTGCATGCGTGTGTGTATTCTCTAAACCAGCTCTATAGTTTCTGTATAGTTTCTGAAGGCTAACAATATGTAAATCATACATATTATTATGAATATAAATCAGAAACAATCAGTAAATCAGTGACAATCTGCTCATCTAAGCTGTATCTGAGTCTGGATAAATGTGAAACATGTGACCAGCAGAAACAGATACAGATGAATGCAGATAGTGTCAGTAATATATGCCATAAAGCAGCAGATATCTTATCAGAGCCAGCGTGATTGCACTTGAGGCAATAAGCCATCACATTTGTCATGGGTTACGATGGGAGTTAGCCATTTACAACTCACTAACCATCTCACTGGACCAAGGCCCCACACCAAGGCTATGTGTGTGTGTGTGTGTGTGTGGGTGTGTGTACGTGTGTCTGACAGAGAGAGAGAAATAAAGAGATAGAAAGGGGTTAGGAGGATAAGTATATGTGTAAATGAGTACGTGACAACGACAGAAGTGTCTAGATTTGTAGATGCACAATCTGGATGTAGGGCTGATTTAATCAAGGAAATACAGCAGGTTTTGTTTTTTTTAAAGCTACTTTAAGCCAAGGTTTTCTGCAAGAAACAAGTATCACTGTCTGTCTTTCCCTTGAAAAACTTAAACATAAAACACTAAAACAGATGGTAAAAAGGATCGCAGACCATAAAAACTTTCAGGAGCAAATAGAAAAAGTTCTCACACACTCGCTCGCACGTGCACAAATCAGAACAGAATCCATCAGTCAATTCATTATGTGCCATAATAATCCAAATGATGACTGAAAGCTTTTAAAAAGAAAATAAATAAAAAAAAAAGAGAAGAAGAGGAGAAAGCAGGGAAATAGCTCCTCTCCTCACAATGACAGAGGAGGGTGGATAACAGAGAGCTGTCAACAGAAAAACACATTTCTGTAATGAGATGTCATTCACACGTCTGCCATTCTCACCGAGGGAGCACAGTGCATCCTGGGAGAGACAGGCTGGTGACAGTAACGTGACCCTCCTTGACTCCACATGTGAGGGAATGGCAGGTAAAACACCATTGAGATGGATAGCATTTAAAAGGTGGGAGAATTTCTCCACGGGAAGATTTTCCGAATAAAAAAAGAAGCACTTTGGAGAGTTTTATTGCGTTGTGTACATAAGCGGCAGAAGAGAAAAGCCAAAAAGTGGATCTGATGTCACCAGACAGACAAAAAGACAGACAGACAGATAAACACAGACGTACAGACAGAAAGTGCCAACGAAGGTACACAGCGAAGGGCAGATTAGTTATGTTCCTTGCTGAGGAAAGCTTTCAATTTGTCAATGATGCTTGATCTAAAGGAGCTCTAGACAGGAATAATTGCCTGACCTTTGGGATTGTGTGTGTGTGTGTGTGTGTGTGTGTGTGTGTGTGTGTGCCACTGTAGCTTTGGCGTCAGGTGTAATATCAGCAGTTTGGAATTGGAACATCTGGACTTTCATACTGCAAGCACTGACCTCAAATAGTCTCCATGAAGAATTTCAACTACACCACAGAATTTCAACTACCATGTCACCGAGTAACAACACCATGTACATCTTCAACGTGATGAATGTGACTACCCACATTGTTCATTGTGTGTGTGTGTGTGTGTGTAAGGTATAAGAGAAACAGACAGAAAGGGAGAGAGAGAGGGGTAGGGCGAGAGAGAGAGAGAGAGAGAGAGAGAGAGTGTGTGTGTGTGTGTGTGTGTGTGTGTGTGTGTGTGTGTGTTTATCAGTATCAAGGATCAGAAAATGAATGCTGACATACTGTTAAACATATCGCTCAAAGTGGTTTTGACATAACAGAGTCCAGTGTTTTACTGGTTATAATCAAATTCATTTTATAAAAAACCAATTTAATAAAATTGGTTTTGCACCGCAGGTACCACAGATAACACTTTGGACTGATCGTTCCGTAACGATGAAACATCTAACAGGCATGTAGTCCAGCATCTCACTACATGCTGTGGTGACAACAGCCTGACCTGAACGCTCACACGACCAGAGAATCGGTCATTGACTTCAGGAGCTGCGGAGACCATCAAACGATCAACGCCACTGAGGGATGCCAGAGTGGACACTATGTCAGCTGATTTAGGTTCCTTGGTCTGAAGATTTCCATTGACCTGACCTGGTCTCCCAACACAAACTCTGTCACTAAGAAGGCACGACGAGGCCTCCGTTTTCTGCGACGTTGGCAGAGACGTGAAATGCGGAAGACGTGACTCGTGACCTTTTCCTGCGGCACCATGACGAGTGTCTTAATACGTGACATCACTGTTTGGTACGGTGACACCACCGAACATGATAGGGGAATTCTTCAGAGAGTCGCGAAAACAGCACAGAGGATTATTGGAGCTGATTGGCCATCTATTGATGAGGTCCACACCCTCTGCCTCCACTTAAAAGCCCTGTCCATCATGCAGGATCTCAGTCATTCAAGTCCCCTAGACCCCCCACCCCCTTTCTGCTAAGAGGTACCGTTCCATTAAAATGCCGATCTCCAGGATTTACAGGAGTTTTTAACCCCACAGCAATTCCCATAATCAATATGCAATGTCAGATACACTGTGTGTACCTTAGCACACAGGTGTGCTTTACCCCAGCCGTAGTGGTGCATCCTCTCCCGCTTTAACATTCTTCATTAACCAGAATATGTGTGTTAAGACTACACGTTGCATACAGATCACCTCATGTCAACCGGTGTCATACACTGCGGTTACCATTTTGGCCTCTGCCCTCACTCTAGAAATGCATTGTCCAGTTACAGTATTCTTTCCTTCTTTCTTTCCTTCTTTCCTTATTTCTTTCTTTCTTTCTTTCCTTCTTTCTTTGTGTTTAATGTGTGTGTTGTTACTATATGTACATTTGTGCCTTTATTATATGTAGTGCAACACTTGTAATTCATGCTGTTTTTGTACCTTACACCATGAGAGAACTGTACACACACACACACACACACACATAAACACAAACACACCGCCAAATGGATGTTCTGTCTAATGTATGGAACAGATTGTTTATTGGCAATGGTGAGTAAGTTTTCAAATGAGTGATGCCAAAATGGACCACATTTAACAGAAAAAGAGGAATCCAGAAAGGGTGTTATTGTCCCTCTCTTCATGTGAAGACAGCCTCTGGATGGAAAAGCCAGCAAATAAAATGTGTCATACTTTCAGAGGAAAGAGTGTGCTGACGTCTTTCCTCTTAGGAAGGTGGACCTTAACAAACCTAGGAAGACAAAGTTTATCTGGAGGTGTGACTCATTCCCTCTGAAAAGTTTGAGCAGAATCCAAAAAAAAAAAAAAAATCCATTAAAAAAACATCCGATTTTCTGTGAAAGATCACAAAAACACACACACACACACACACACACACACAAAAAAACATGACCTTAGAAACTCATGAGGCTTGTGTAAGACAAGCTTCCAAAAAGACAACTTTCTGTTCGAAGCTTTTGAGAACAAGTGGAAATATCACTAAAAAACAAATAGCAACTATGGGACCACCATTTGGGAGACATTACTGTCAAAATTGTTTACGCCTTGGCCGTCTTTCCACAGTAAAGGGTTTTTTCCCTGTTTTTTTTATTTTTTTATTTATTTTTTTACCTCTAACAACAGATTGGAAACAAAACAAAATCTTGAACCTCAAAGATGGCCCCAGTGCAGTGAAGGTGCTGACCACCCCTAACTTCAGTCTGCAGTCCGAGACCCACCAGCCTGAGTCCTCTGTCATTCCCCTGAGAGCCATAAAGCACAGGGCTATTACACTGCACTGCAATGGGACAGTCACTGGGGGAAAAATGCCATTCACTCCAAGTGTTATTGTGTAAATGCTCTGAGAGCTTTTCTGTGTAATGTACTACTTCAAGGTGAAGGATGTGTGTGTGTGTGTGTGTGTGTCTGTGCGTGCGTGTGCGTATGCGTTTGCGTGTGTGTGCGCGTGTGTGTCTGTGAGTGTGTTTGTGTGTGTGTGTGTAGGAGGAGACAAACAGCTCAGGAAAAGAAAGAGAAAGACAGAGAGAGGCACTGAGAGGCAATCTGATAGTCAACCAATCAGAGAAGCTATTGCCTCTGTGTGGCGAACACACAGATCTTGACTCCAGTCAGCTTTGTTCTGTGGCTGAGGGGATATTTGGCTGAAGTGCAAAAAAAAAAGAAAAGAAAGAAACAATTTAAACGTAAAATAAATGGCAAGAAAGTAGTAGCACTTTTTGTTTGGGGTTTTTTTTTTTGGGGGGGGGGGGGGGGGTCTTTTTTCTTGGTTTTGTTTTTCTTTTTTAAATTATTCTTTAGTTTGTGTGTATGTTACCATGGCAAGGGTTAGAAGTGGAAATATCCAGGGTTTGGCCTTGATCCAAAAAGCAAGTTTGCAACCACTGAGGCGTTTACACAAAAGCCTGAGGCCTGCTAAGGGGAGGGCCCGCCTAATTGATTCACTACAGGGGGTCGTGGACAATGGGGTTGACAGTGGTGAGGTCACAGTAGATGCCTGTCATTGGGTAACCCTGGTGTCATCTTCCTTAGCTAATCCAGAACTGGCCCATTCCGGGCGAGCTCAAATCCATCTCCAGTTGTCCCCAGTACAGACACAAAGGCTCTTATTCCCGCCGTACGCAAAAACTCCTCCGGCTCCACAAAGAGCGACACTGTTCGTCAACTCAAAAAGACCCTTCACTTTCTCCCCTCTCCATCTTCCAGGTCCTCGCTACGCCAGTGTCTGGTTTGTCAGTCGCTCCACTGGGCGTCATCGTGGCTTAGAGCACCCTCCCCCCATCCCCATGTTTTTGTGGCTGTTGGTCTCTGACCCAGCTAAACACAATGGTTTTCTGTCCAACCATAGACTCTTCATCACTGGGAGGAAGGGAAGAGGAGGGCTCCTGTGTGTTCAGGGTTGCATTTAACAGACAGACTCTTTTTTTGTCGTTACCACCCAGAGCTGATTTTACCGAGAAGGCCCAACAAAATGCCACACGCTCTGAGCGAGAAGAGCGAGCAGTCGATCTGACAAGCCCCGATCTGTTCTTGGAGAGCCATCACTTTCTTCTCTAAAAATATTATTTAAGCCCCCCCCCCCTCCCCTCTTCTCTCAGCCCCATTCTGTCGCTCTCTCTCTCTCTCCATTTATCACTCTTTCTCTCGCTCAAACACAAACCACTCCGTATTCTCCCTCTCTCCATCTCTCACTATCGTAGGGTGCAAACACACATACGCACACAGACACAAACAGACACACACACACACACACACACACACATACACACACAGGCAGGCAGAAACAAATAGTGCACTTGCACATCAAACAGTCCAAACCATTTACCACAGTGCATCTAAACCAAGCTTGAGGGAACACTGAGAAAAAAAAACATCTTATCTCAAAAGCACCATCATAAGTACACTTCTTTCAAGATCCAAATACACACACACACACACACACACATTCACACACACAAAAGGGCATTCACATGCATCCTGTTCAGTCTAATGACTCCAGACATTTTCACTTGACAAAGCACCTGTAATCAATTCCAAAATTAGCAACAATCCTCTTAGCATCACATTTCCCAAAGCAACAATAAAAAAAACCACACACACAGACAGCCAGACCATTAGTGCGAATGAAACAATAAATCATCAACCATCCTAATTATTCTTACAGAGTGGGGAACCTGTTAAGCATTTGCTCAACACAATGATAAACACTCCCCTCTCTCTCTCTCTCTCTCTCTCAGTCTGATAGCTCCTGCATATCTGCATTTATTTACAGGCTCACATGCATGCAAAGGGTTGCACTGGCACCGTAGCCAAGCCAAGCGTGGTGTTTGCTGTTTGCGCCTCAGCAAGCAAATAGGCCAATCTTCCACCAGAGTCCTGTCATAACCGACGAGACGCTTGAAGGACACTTATTGCGGGTGGTGGAGGAAATGAATCAGATGAGAAAGTAGCGTCTTTGCTGTCAACAAGGCCAAAGGTGTCCATCCTATTTACGTGGCCTATCAGAGTGGGTCACAGATTCGGCGCTGTAACTATTCTAAATTTCTGGGAAGGACTCAGGCCCTGCATACTAAGTCATTTTGAGTCAGAGCTTTGGACGTGGGCTACTTATCATATTTCTGGTTGCTAACCTGTAGGAGGAAGCTGGAGAGAAAGTGTTCTCTGCCTCTGTAACTGACAAACAAATTTGGCCCTTCCGGTAATCATTCTACTCCAGGCCTCCAGGGAAATTTATTTTTACATTCCACTAACAAATGTTTGATTTGGTCATGATGGGGGTGAAAGTCATTATAATAAAGGAAGTAAACAGGTAAATGTCTATAAATCATTCAAAAAGGTTTTCATTACTTTTCAAATATATTGTGTTGATTATAGTTAAGCTGATTGTACTTCAGTTGGGGATGTGTCCTAGGTAGGACAAGCAAAAGGATGACATCACAGCATAAGAACTTTTACTGGAAGGTTTTATTGGATTCGCTGAAAGGCAAAGAGTATAAACAGAACTATGCGGGATCCCTGAGTTTACCCTCACGGTTTCTCCACGTGACACTACAGTCATGATATCTTCACACGACACTAGTTCAAATGATTCTTACAACAATCCAGATCACTTCAACACGAGGACAGTGTAATGGAGGAGATAAACATAACATGCCCATATCGTTAAGACGAACAAAAGCAAAGGGACCATGAGTATTCCATGCTTAAAGATCCCTCCGCATCAAAAGCCATGCATTCTACAATTAATCTACACAGCATTTCTCACCAATTCATGACGCTTTGCGGTTCCGCCAGTCACCGTGATAGCCATGGTGGCAGAACATCTATTTCATGCTGACCCTCAGCGTCTGCCTCATGCATCTCTGTTTACCTTTTCCCGTCCGTTGAATGAAGCACACGTGACTTAACGCTCTGCTTTATAAAGGCAAGTCCGGCGAGGCCCGGCCGACGCTAACCATGAAAAATATCACTCTCGCAGCATTGACACGAAAAGGCTTCTGAGTGCTTCCAGAGTACGCACTGGCTCCGTCCAGCAGTGGCTCCGGAGACGCCCCCCCCCCCCCGCGGATGAAAAATCACCTTGCGTGACCCCGCTCGGTCACTCTTTCCTCTCCACTCCCCATAATATGATCATGATATAAAAGACAGGACCATACGCCCAGCGCCGGCCATCATTACCGTCTCCTTTGTGTAGTCTGTAAGCATTAGCCGCACAGATGGGTAACGTTAGAGCCGTCCAGGGAGCGCAGAGCCGACGGTTCTTGGGTGTGCCGGCTTGGGAGGAGTGCCAGGTGAGAAATGGTACATAATGCCGCGATGATAACCGTCTACGCGTTTCTTTTTGGAGAGAATTCATGCTTTACGTTTACCTACGGGGTTTTCCTATACGCCGCTACGGAACATAAACTCAGCCCAGATTAAGTTCACTCACATTCATTCTGTTAGCGCCACAGGTAAATGTCCCCATGCACTGAGCCTGAAAGGAGCCAGATCTCTCTCTCTCTCTCTCTCTCTCTCTCTCTCTCTCTCTCGTTTTTTTGAAGCACGGTACCATGAGGAGAAATGAAAGAGGGATGTAATTGCTGCATTTTGAAAGTGATTAAATCAAATTGGCTGAGTGATCGTTGGCAGTTGCAAACGTCAAGGACTCAAGAGAAAAATAAAACCAGCTAAAAACCACCAGTAGATTTGAAAGGATGTCATCAGGTGTCAGTCTTGCCTGGCGGACGGCCCAAAACGAGCGTCACGAGATTAGCACCGGAAGGCGGTGGAGAATCTTTTCCAAACATTTCCATTGATTACTCATTTATTGTCTCAGTCAGTCAGTTCCAAGGATTGCTGATGACTGTTCTGATATTAATCCAGTCCAGTCATAAGAGCCTAACAGCTGACTTACTCAGGTAGATACATCTGAGGAAACATCCATCACTGCTCTCTACCCCCATAGGAAGCCCGGCATGGCGCCTCAGTCCAGAACTATGAGCTCTGGTATTAATACCCATTTTTCTCCCCTGTGTATGGCAGCAGCTGACCTGCCTGAAAATTGCAGTATTGATCCTGCAGCATTTTGGCTGTGTCACCATCCCCCCCCCCCCCCTCCCGGGCCTGCACTGCACTTCTGCTCTGTGCAAACCTTATGAGTCTCAACTGGAAGGTGAAGCAACCCACCCCCCCCCCACCCCCCAACACCTGACCTTTTTTAGACCAAAGTTTACTGATGTATGCAAAATGATATGCATAACTGTTTTTTTTTTAATAAAAATGTGTATATTTTATTTTATGACTGCCCACATCATTAGATTGTTTGAGAAGAACCCAGGGAAAAATCATTCTTTATATATACATAAGTACATACATATGTATTTATGTATGTATGTGTGTGTGTGTGTGTGTGTGTGTGTATGTGTGTGTATAGGTATATATACGTGTGTGTGTGTGTTTATTTATTTATTTAATCATTTGTGTCTTTGTTTAATTTGAATTGAATGTAATTTAATTTTGACTTTCTATTTCAGGGCTATATGTTACCCTTAGCTCATGAGGACAGCCCTCCAGTAAGCATCATATGACAGCCCTCCTTCAAACACACACACACACACACACACACTAAAAGAGAAACATAACCCTCAGGTTATGTAGTAAACAGAATAAAGTAAGCTTCAGGCCTCCTGTTGGGAGACAGCAAATCTAAGCCCCAGTTTGTCATAGTGGGCCAAGACCTGGTCTGTCAGCCCCCTGGGGTGTTCTCTCCGGGGTGTGACTTGACTTGCCTGCAGGAAAGTGGCAGGAAGCAGCAGGTCTCTCCACCACCTCCAGTTTGTATCCTAAACCCCATCCCCTGTGTCACGCATGACGTGACGTCACACACACAAAAAAAGAGCCCTCTACCTCACAAAGAAACAACACCAAAGAAAGCAAATAGAAAAAACCAAATAAACCAAACTTTGATTTTACAAGCACAACCGAAATGAGAACTGCCAAACAATCGATTGTCTTTTAACTCGATTGTGGAGTCTGTGCTGAAGAAAGGTGTTTTTTTTATCTTCTTTTTTTTTTTTTTTTTTTTTAAGAGTGCCTGGAAAAAAAAAAAGACCCGGGATTTTTATTTGTCATGATCTCTCTTCAGGAACAAAAAGGCATCGATTTCAGGAGTGGCAACAAGAGAGATTCGAAACGATGAGGAGACTGAGGGAATTGTGGAGACGAGAAGGTCTTTTGC
Source organism: Chanos chanos (assembly GCF_902362185.1). NCBI lineage: Eukaryota > Metazoa > Chordata > Actinopteri > Gonorynchiformes > Chanidae > Chanos > Chanos chanos. The sequence continues at coordinate 41,099,103 of NC_044502.1, forward strand.
CTGTGGCCAGGAAACTGGTAGATGAAGGAACAGAATGAATAGCAAGTTTGTTTTTTTTTTTCTTCTTCCACCCACCCCCTTCTTCAGGCAACAGCGATTCCAAGCAGAGGCACTCTGTTACGGTCTTAGAGATATAGATTTTCACTTACCACAAAAGTCTGACGCTGACCTAAATGAACGGTCCAAACAAGCAACAAGTCAGCGCAGGAAATGGCAGGGAAATGTCAGTTTAGAGCTCCCCCCTGCCAAAGATCACATCTGTAAAGAGACCTTTGACCCTGATAAGGTTTTGTTGATCGAAGCATACTTGTTTGTCGTCCATGTTCACTGACCCCTCCAGAAATTCCATCAAGGACATTGCTGAACCATCAATCTGGTTCTTGTCATGAACCATGGCAAAAAAAAAAAAAAAAAAAAATGGCAAAGCCTTCAATAGTCAACAGAAACATGCAAGGCTCTCGCTCTCTCTCTCTCTCTCTCTCTCTCTCCCTCTCTCTTTTTGTCTCGCTCTGTCTCTCTCTTCTCCTTCCTCCCAGTCAGCAAAGCTTTTCCTAAACCATTCTTTTCAAGATTTGCCAAAGTAAATCAAATCTTTTACATACAGCTATCCAGGATGGCCCAGCTGACGTCTCTAAAGCTTATGGAAATGAGACACGCAGTCCCTCTATTGAAAATTACAGCATGTGAAGAAACCTGAGTGAAGACACAGCCAGGCGAAAACCTGAGAAACAGTGTTGGCTCTCTTCCTAATTAAACATCTTTCTACATAGCGCCGGAACATAGGGAAAATCCCATTGCATCATTAGATGGCAACCTGACAAGTTCCAAATATATCAATGTATGTGCATGACTCACTGTGTGTGTGTGTGTGTGTGTGTGTGTGTGTGTGTGTGAGTGTGAGTGTGTGTGTGTGTGTGCGCACGCGCATGCATGCGTGCGCGTGTGTGGGTGAAGCTCTAAGTAATTATCTGAAACGACAAGACAATTAAGTATGATACTCTACAAAGAAAAAAAAAAGTTGGAGACATTAATGAAGCCTCAACACACTCTGCTCTATCACTTCCATATAAACCCTGCGCTGACCGAGAATGTATGTGAGTAAATGTTAAGTAGGCTAAAATGGCTAAAATATGTGGCATTTTAACTCAAGTTAAACCACCATTTACTGAGGCAGAGAGACCAGGGGCCAGGGGAGAGAGGCGGGGGAGTTGGCTTACAGACAATCTCACTTAATGGAAGAGTCTCGCGCAGAGATCCTAAGGCCAAAGATATAAAAGCAAACACGACATGTCCCTTCTGTGACTGTGTTGGGTCTATGGTTCTATCGGGCTGCAAACAGGGCCAGGGCAGATAAAGCAGCCCACAAACAAGGTTTCCTCTTTTACCAGCCACAAGCATCATTGACCTTTCCGTGAACTCTTCCGTACTGTAACCTCATTGGTTGTCAAAGCCCCTTTAGGGCTGACCCAATGGTTTGAGTGACAGGGAACACAACTAACTCTCTGGAACGTGCCCTCACAGCAGCTGGTGCCTCTCCACACTGCATCGAGAATATTCCAATTAGCACCATCTCTCCTATCTGTCTGTAGTCATCCACACCCTCGCCTGGTATCTGACCTGTGTGTCGGGTGTTACATGCTTACAGAGTCAGAGTGAAGGGGGGGAAAAAAATTAACCCAGTTTAACAGATATACATTTTTCCCCCTTGTGTGCTCTAAACAAGACAGTGAATATGACGGGTTGAGTCGGGTGAAGACGCTGGGGATGTCTTGGCTGTCTGGCTTAATCTGGAGCATTCCCTTCATAAAGATCAATGTACTAAGTGCACATACATATAAAGTAGTGTAAGCAGAACCTGCGAAAAGGAATAAACAGTACGCTTCTTGAATCTGCAAACAGTCAATTGCTTTCTCTCTCTCCCTCTCTCTCTCTCTCTCTCTTTCCAGCACAGGAGAGAGAGGACGCGAGAAGCATCTCTGGCATCAAAGCCGACTCGATGCAGACAGGCAGACACGCCAGGGCAGAGGAGGATCTCCGCAGTCCGGTCTGTGCTGCTAGCCCAGCCAAGCGGAGCGGTGGGGAGACACGATTACAATTCAGGAGCAGGGGGAGAGAAGACGGCAACTGGCTGGAGGAGGAAGAGGAGGAGGAGGAGGAGGAGGAGGAGGAGAAAGAGGGAGACAGGCCAGCAGCCAGAGAGAGAGAGAGAGAGAGAGAGAGAGAGTCCCTCAACCCCACCCTACCTCATCCCTCTGTCTTTCACTCACACAGGCCTTGCATTATTAAACACAGTAGAGCAGATAAATTCACCACGCAGAGAGGAATAGATGAATCACCCAGCACGAGCCTCGCCCAAGATAACCTCCAGAGAGAACAAGACCCCCATCAACACAGAGAGAGACACAGAGAGAGAGAGAGAGAGAGAGAGAGAGAGAGAGAAAGCAAAACAGAGATAGAATGATAGAGCCAGTCTGAAATGAATAAGTTATTTGAATAACTGTGTAAGTATAACATTGAGTTCTCCGGAGTAGGTTTTTTTTGGGGGGGTTTTTTTCCCAGGGACCTTTCAGCTAAAGCTATTTAAGTTTAGCAGAAATGTATCGTCGTCTCAAAACGCTGAAACAAGAGCACTGAATACTAAACTTTTCTCCAATTTAATTGTGTGAATGTTCACGTTAGTACTCACTGACTACCTTAAATAACCTTCTGCCTTCCGTGTCCGCTTCGGTACGTGATCGTATCATTTGGTTATCTCCAAAGCAACATTATCATTCGTTTGCCTTGCTAGCTTTACAGTCTGTTAACTCCTACACATGCCTTGAAATCTCTTATTCCTCCTCATTATGGTGACAAGGAATATTCTTGTTATCGTCTACGCAGACAACAACAATTGTGGTCGTTACAGAGCAAAGCTCGGGCAAGAGCAAAAAAGCTACTTGATCATGGCTCAGATAACACCTAGCATTGCACAAATGTGTGTGTGTGTGTGTGTGTGTGTGTGTGTGTGTGTGTGTCTGTGTGTGTGTGTGTGTTGTATGTGTGAATGTAAAACTGCTCATTACGCCCTCCCCCCTTTTTGCCAAGTCTCAACAAAACATAACCTCTTACTTTCATGAAGCTATAAATCATAAGTAATCTTTTGGCTTTTGGTCAAATCTATGACGTAATTAAAAGAAAAAAAAACCTCGTACGTTGCATGGAGTGAATCAGAACCTCATTTCTGTTTGCTGATCTCTCTGTTCAGTGCCTGTTTTTTTTTTTTTTTTTTTTCTCACTAAGTCATTCATCATTTGTTCAGCAAAACCATGTGTTTTCCAAAAGAGAAGAGAGAAAGACAGAGGGGAAAAATATTGAACTGTGGGAAATGGGTTTTTTTTTTTTTTTTTTGAATCACCACTTATGAAAAAAAACAATGGGTCTAAGAAGTTACCATATCGAATACAAATCTAACAAAGTCTAACTTCAGATACATGTACCAACAAACACTTCAGAACAAAAAGACAGGAAAGAGAATCACACTGAATATAAAAAAAAACATTCATCTTAGCTCTTCCTAGACTTTGTGAGTGGTGTCAGTTTCTGTGTAAGTTTAAAAGAATCACACTTTTTTTTTTTTTTTTTCCCATGCTCGGGAGTGGAATTTTTTTTATTTTTTTTTTTAGAACTGAGAGTAAAGCACAGAGAGACAACCCTGTCTATGGGGTATGTTTAACTGTACATAGCCCAAGTAGAGAATCAGGGAACAGGGGAAGCTTTGAAGTTCACAGTGATACATGATGAAACAAGACCAAAAAAAAAAAAAAAAAACCTCCTGAAAAAAGCAGTCCTCAAATGCCCTGTGGGAAAGAGCTGGAGAGGGCCCCTACTCCTTCCTTCATGGAGAAGTCGCATTACTGCAGGATAGCCCTAGATCCCTCAGAAATAAACACTGAAGCTTGCTGTTTACTGCACTTTTTTTCTTTTTTTTTCATCACTGATGTTTTCCAGCTGCCAACACTGTTCGGGTCCAAGCATAACCTCAGCTATGGATTTTTAAATGGTTAAGTCCTAACAACAAACTACTACGCCGTACAAACTACAACATAACAGTCGAGGGGTTGGGGGGGGGGGGGGGGCAGGGGGCAGCTGAGTAAATGTGTCTGCGTTTAAAGGCAGTGTTTGGCAGCCAACCTTGATTGACTCGCAAGGTCTAAACGGTGTCGAAACTCAGGGTAAAATGCCCGTGACAAAGTTCAAAGCATAAACCTCCATCTTCTCACAGCTGTAACCGTAGACCTTTAAGAGGGCCTTGGTTATGGCGATTCGTGCTCAGAGGCTAAAAATACTGTTTTGTCATTTCAAACAAGAACTGATATCAGCACAGACCTCAGTACTGACTAGTTCCTGTTTTTTTTTTTTTTTCATCTACATTACACTATGTTTTCATCCAATGTAATTCCAACCACTGTAAAAGCATATTCTAATGAAGACATTGGAAGAGCACATGAAAAGTCAGTTTGGTACAAGTACGAGGAGAGTAACCCCTGAGGTGCAGTGAACTCTGTCGCTGATTTCGCTGATACGGTGAAAAATGTCCTCATGGTTTAAAAAGCAGGGAAACAGAAGGTACCGCATCTACAAAACAGCATCCACTGTCAGGGAGACTGGGTCTTGCATCTTTATTTAGCCTCTTTCTCTACCTGGGGAACAACACGCCTCTTAAGATCTTATCATTCAACGCAACCTGGCACCTCCTCCACCCTCAGAGGTGCTCGAGGGGGCTCCACACATCCGTGAGTGATTCAGAAGAAAGGGATGAATTTTGGGGGTGTGTCTTCAGTTGAAGAAATTGAGCCCTTGGGAAATGAAGTGATGTGTACCAAGAATGTACCAAGACATAACCAAGACTGTGAGAGAGTTTGATCTTTGAATGTTATTTTATGGGTTAATTGAGATTTGATTTTGAACTGCTGCGATCTGGGCCAATGGATAAACTGTGGAAAAAAGTCAACATCTAACCCTTATCGTCAGAGGGAATCTCAACGATCAGTAACTGTCAAAAAACAGAATATATTCAAAGTGCAAAGCTCTTTTTTTTATCAAATTTAAAGAGCACTAGCTTTTTTTTTTTTAATCGAATTTAAAGAGCAATATGTTTTTGACAAATTACATGTCTTATAATGTCCTTGTGTGAATTTCTGGACAATGTCACTTTGAAAATATCAGAATTTCAGTCTAAGAAATAGCGGTCAAATAGCTGATTTAAAGTCCACATGACAAAGTCTTCTGGAGATAACAGAGAAACACTCCTCAGCCATGTCCACACCATTTCAAAAACCATTATTACCATTGTTACCACAGACAGCGTATCCCATCTGTTCTGACTGAATTCAGCTTTGTGCAAGGCACACGTTTCTCAAGCTTCCTACAGGGGGAAATGTCATTAAAGTGACCAACATAGGACAGCCCTGACCCCCTGCAGACAGAGGGTGTTCCAGGGAAGAGACCCACGGCTGCCTGCCTGACTGGAGGTCCTACTCCATTCCTCGCTTTGATTTATAACGCTTTACTGCACTAAACGCCCTGATTAGAGGATCATAAAAACAATTAACAATAACACATACTAAAATTAAAATGTAAATAATGGGGATGACAATCTTTGATTAAAATTAGCACTGGTAAAGCACTCTCTCTCTCTCTCTCTCTCTCTCACACACACACACACACACACACACTCTCATACAGAGTTTGTGCTGCGCTTGGCTTTTTATTTAATGGCCTCTGTGGATTTAATTGGGGCAATTTATCTTCTTTCTCTCCCTCAAAACAAGTCCAAAGTCCCCTCTGCTATATCTCTTTTTCCCTCAAACCTGCCGCAGGCACCGTAGACACCCATTCAGGATGACAGATACTCCGATAATTTATTACTGTATTGCCGCTCATCTTCCACATTCACATGCCATATATTTCGTTGGCATTCATTTAGATGGATGGCTATCATACACAATGCGAAATCATCATTGGATTTGAATGACAGACCAGCATCCACTAAAATGAGGGTATGCAAAGCTTATGACCAATGAGATAAGGGGGCCAGGGGAGACAGAAGCCACGGAAAGTGTGCTATCGTGGGTCAGCGCCGTTCCACTCAAGCGCCACGCTAAACGAGCTCGGATAAAGATGTTGCCTTCCAAAACAGGCAGGCTTAACAAGATTACTCACAAGCCTCAAGGAGGTGATTTATCATAGCTTTTAGCATTTTAAACGGTGAAAAAAAAAACAAAACCAAGTAAGCTTGTGTAAAGAGGAAAGGGTGGAGACAGGAAACTGTGGTTTACACCGACTTCTGAAATTGCCGTCAAACAAGTACAAGTTTACAAACTGTTTTTCACCTAAAATGAGAAATATATTTCTACACTGCATGCATCCCGTGGTAAAACACACACACACACACACACACACACACACACACAAACCTTTTTTAAAACACTATACAGCAATACAAACCCAAAAGTTAAACAATCACTTCTCTCAAACACAAGCTTGCTGTTTCAGGCCCTTGTACAGTTTCCCTAAGACATTAGAAACGTCTTCCTCTAGCTGAGTTTGGGCAATCAAAGTGCTGAGCAGGGCAAGCTGGCTCTCACAACTGTCTCACAACCCCCCCCCCAACCTCACACAACCCCACCTCAGGTTTCCTTTAAGGGCATTTTCTGCCTTCGCCTTTACCTCAACCTTTGAGTCAGTACAATCAGTCAAGCTGTACTACTGAACTGGTCTTAGCAATACGTTTCACTCAACTGCTCCACTATAGGGGGAAACATATAGTATATCAGAGCTGATGGAGCTGAAATGATGGTCCCATTTGGCCCGGTAATGCAGTGCAAAGCAAACTAGGAAGGACATAAAAGTGCTTGTGAAAGAGAGAGATGCATCTTTTTTTTTCTTTTGGGGGGGGGGGGTAGGCACTCCTTACCTTGCTGTAAATCAAATGAAATCAAGGTACTGAGTGCAGAAGGGAAATAAGTGGAGACCATTTTTTAAAGTTTTTGCAGAACATACGAACAGAAGATGAAGTTTCCTCTGTGTCATAGCGTCTGTTAGTTTTGTGTAAAAAGTAATCTTGTTCTCAGTTTCTCATTTAAGCATTTAAACAACGTATGAAGCTGAAACTTAACAAGGGGGGATTTTGTGGTTCGAAAGAAACCACACATTCATGTCTCAGGGGTTGTGGTGTTACAAAAAACAAAACGCCGAGAAAAAAAAAAGAAAAAAAAGAAACCCTCAACTGGAACCTTTTCTCAACACAGAGAGTTCTGTTTCACACGCCCATGTTCCACGTCTGTGAAGCCTCAAGATATCATGGGAGAATAGAAGAGCCTCCTGAAATATCGAGGTCTCCCACACACGTCCATAAATCCTTCCGTCTCAGGCACAACAGAGAAGCTTGGCTTTGAGCTGTCATTATGACAGAGTTACTGGCATGCTCCTGATCCTACATGGACACACACACACAAGTACACACAGAAACACGTACACATACACATCATTATTTTCTCTCTTCTTGAGAAACGCAAGCATGGGAAGAAAAATCTAATGGGACCAGTCTTCGTCCAGCCCCCCCCCCCCCCCCCCCCCCCCCCCCCCCCCCCCCCCCCCCCCCCCCCCCCCCCACCTTCTGAGTGAAAGAGAGACCGTTCATTTAGCTTGTCTCACATGAGACATACTCTTTTTTTTCCTTTTTCTTCTTTTTTCTTTCTTTTTTCTTTTGCTATTCAATTCAGAAAAACGACTTTCAATTGCTTGTTACTTAGGCTTATAATGATCTGCGCAACAGCAAAGGGACACAGACGCACAATCATCAGACAGTCAGGGGGAAAGATGTTTGTTCTCTGTTGCTCTCCATAAACGGAGTGGGCGGATATTGTCATTTCTTCACGCACCATACAAAAATTCACAGAGAGGGGTGGGATGGAGAAGAGGCGAAAAAAAAATCTTTTGGGTTTTAATGAGCTGAGCGCTCTTACTGGTGTCTGATTAGTGGCTTAATTGAAACGATAATTAACAAATATACCCTCCGTGAAGCAGAACGGCAGTTTAAGCGTCCAGTTAATTAGAGACTATTTCCACCTCTGCTGACCCAGTGGAAAATCACCCGGTGCCAACACTTCAGCTACACCGCTGTTATCCCTTTCCCTTTTTCTTCACAGTTAATGAAACCAGGTGAGAAGATGGAGGAGACTGGTTTGGTTTCGTGCGTTGGAAACACTGTGTCAGGACTTTTGCCACTTCGAGAGGAACTCTCGAAATATACCACAGCTTGCGCACAGAAGTTATTCAGGACGAGGAATAATGTTCATTCTATTAGTGTATGCTTGCGCGTGTACATGCAAAACAACGTCGATAAGATAACATATCACTCTCCTACGCTGCCAAATACAACATACTGAAAATGACTGGATGTGTTTGCATTTATTTGCATCCTGTGGAAATGAACTTAGATGTGGACAAAGAGAGGGTGTGTGTGTGTGTGTGTGTGTGTTAGTGTGTGTGTGTGTGTGGGGGGGGGGGGGGGGGGGGGGGGTCCAGCTGACCTTTTCATGCATGTTCCTTCTGACCAATTAGGCAAGGATAAAAACAGAGGGAAACAAAAGTGTGGGACAAGCCCCTGGGTTAAAACTAGGCCATTTCTCTCTCCTGAGTGGGACACGGATATACGGGGGGGGGGGGGGGGGGGCAGAAACTAGACACCTTTCAAGGGGTGCTGAACCAGCAAGAAGCAAAAAAGGCCTATCCCCTACCTTCCTCCTTTCTCTATCTGTCTCTCTCTCTCTCCCTCTCTCTAGTAACCGACTGTGCCGTGCAGATCAAGTGTGCAGAGCAAAGCATAACTAGTGATAAAGTGACACATTCACACCCTTATAAGCCACACCTGTCGGGTGCCAAAACAATCGCAAACATGCTCTCAAAATGTTTTCGTTCACGCTTTTCAATCTGTTTGAGTACGCCACTTTATTCTCTTTTATTTTCCCTCTCTCTTTCGCGTTCTCGCCCCACGATTCACCTGCAGCTGTTACACACAAGCAGGAAACACCCTCATTAGCCTGGCAAATATTTGGACAAGTCATTTAAAAAATTAGAGCGACGGAAACATATCGCTGCAAGGCGGCGGCGGGACGAATGAAAGCACGATACACTGATAGGGAGGGAACAGTCACGACGAAAGAGTAACAAATGGTCCCAAAAACAGATCTGAAGGTGTAAAACTGAAATATTCAGAGTGTGAAGCTGTTTTATGACGCTGAAGACCAAAAAAAAAGGGCGGCTCGCACATTTTGCATTGTCTCCTCTTCCAACCACTACGATTTTGAATGATGAATATGTATAATAATTACAAAGTCTGTGAACTCTGGGAAGAATAAAAACCCTTTTAAAATGCATACAGCAGAAAGCATACAGCGACACTCCAAAATTTCAGACCTAAAATAACATTCAAAATTTTGAACAGAAAGTTCTGGAACTCCTAAACAGGGAGCAAGCAAACATTACACATCACACTGAGCTGGGTCATTGCCTCTGGACTATAACCTCAAGCAGAAGTCACGGCCACCCTCATCCTATGACCGACATTTCCTGGACAAACACGTTATATTTCACAAACAACAAACTCTGTGACCAGTAACGCAAACACACCTGGTCTTTATAGCACACAGCAGCTAGCAAAGACACTTCATTTCTTGGCAACCGGAAAAAAAAAATGTTCCTGTCTAAATGAGTTCAGAAAGGTCACAAATAAATATGGCTTAGTTCAAAGCTAAATTACCATTATATTCAACTTATTTAATCTGAGCTCCTTTCATTTCTTCTTTTTCATTTCCTTGGGAAAAACTACTTCCTCCTCCTCAGCATGGACCTCTTGTTTCAGGGAAACCTACGAGGCCCGGGGCTGAGAAAAGGAGGCAGATGCTGTAATCATGAGCTTGGGATAGTTCAGCGTTGAGCCAAACACGCCCTCTCTCCCTCTCTCTCTCTCTCTTTCTCCCTCTCTCTCTCACACTCTCTCTCTACTTGACTTGTTGGGAAAAGCCAGGAGCCAATTGCATCTTTTGTGTTCTCTCGCCCAGTGGCCCTGGAAGTCTGTGGAGTCTTTCCTGTGCTCGAAGGTGTGTAAGAGGATCCCTTGCTTCCGGGGAAGGAGGTATTCCCAAACCCATCACCGTGTTTGATCCCCCCCCCCCCCCACACACACACACGCACACACACACACACACTCCCCCACCCCCTCCTCGACACGGTAGGCCACGCGATACGCTTCCAGTAACTCTATCCATCTGAGGAGCAAGAGAACGCACTCTTCCATACAAAACATGCCTCAACAGAAATTCAACCCTGAGGAAAGCCATCTACAACCAACTCAGAGGAGTCCAATAAAAAAAAAAAAAACAGGGGGAAGTAGAAGGGGGGTTGGGGTTGGGGGTTTGGGGGGGGGGCAAAAAAGCTTCGCTGCATAAAAAAAGGATGTGACCTCAGAATTCTGCGTTTCAAATTCCTCAGTGTCATTATCCCACTTTTCCTCACTTTTTCTTCCTGTTTTGGCCCGCTCGCTTCCTCTCATCCTTTCCTGAGGGGGATGAGCTGTTTCTGCGGAATTGCTCGAAACTGCTTACTCAGTCGAATCAACAGACGTCTCTGTCCTCAGAGGTAACGTTAACACTACACAACCTGTACTGTTCTGACAGGAAAAAAAAAAATTCATCTTATTCTCTGGTGTCATAATTTATTACAATATTGCATTATGTTCCATATCCGCTCCGACGTTCCCATACACGTCAGTCAAGGAAGCCTAAAAATACAAAGTGCAAACAGCAGTTCCTGTTATTGATAAAACTTTTCAACAGAGGGCATCTCTACAGAGACAACCAGAGTACCGCGGGCCCAGAGTGAACGGGCACTTCTGGTGGTGAAGCGTTGGAAACCCTCCTGCTGTCTGATTTGCGATGTGTCGTTCGCCCCGCACACCTGGTCCTTCAGAGAACAGACAGTCTAAGGTCACGGCGGGTCACTCGACACAGCTGGCAGGGCCACGCAGCTATTTTAACAGCCATTCATTCCACAAGCCGCTTTGTGGATGCATGAATTGCAAATATACACTGTATTTTTGTGTCTGATTTACTGACCCTGTAAACGGACCACCTGTTTTTGCCTAGGGTTTCAAACTGGAATTTGGCAGGACATATGTGAGTGCGTACTTTAGGAACAGCTTAAATTTGGAGTTAATGAAATGACGGAGCCTCTAGTTTTGAGTCTCGAAACATTCGAATCCCACAGGAAAAGATTCTTCGTTTAACTGTGTTTATTTTACTTAGATTTCACTGAACTGTTCAAAATCACATTCTGAGCTTCCACACATGCAAACCGTGACATGCAACAAACACATGACACAGGCATTCACAACAGGTCTAGTGGCTCCAACCCCATCAAACCTCCTCAAGACACGGTTGATGACAACCTGAGGACTACACAGGGGTTTTCAATCAGTCGCAGTTCTTCAGCAAATGACACTTAACATACCGAGCGTCTCTCTGTTCATATTACAACCCCCTTGTTCTGAAGCATATTCATATTAATCATAATCAGTAAGGCGTAAAGAAAACCACACACTGAGTTCAACACAGTAGCAGCGTGTTGTGTTATAAACGAGCGTGAGTTTAGGCTCTGAGGTTAAAGAGGTGGGGAGGCTGGGGACATTGAGGAGGTTTTCTTGAGTGTATCAGCTTGGGGATTAGCCAGTATGGTCATTATTAGACTCACGCCGCTTCAAAGCAAAGTGGCCTGAGACTGATTCTATTGGCCTTCGCGGGCATACACTGGAACAGAATGAAAACACTGTGTGAGTCTTAATTTAACACTAGCCAATTTGTTATGTGCGCTGCGTTCTGTTACAAATTTGACTTGTTCAAATGCACTGAATGCTATAAACTCCAACCTTGTAGCTACACACACACTGTGACCATGATTCAACGCAAGGGAATCGTAAGGTAAAACCCTTAAAGATAAAGCACGTCTGTTGTATCTATTTACTGCAGTCATAACATGCTTCACCTGCTCAGCAGCTACAATATGGCATAAGGTATATTCTACAGGTTTATAATTATTAAACAGGGGTGGTTAAATCATACCCTGTTAGTTCAAGGTTATATGACAATTACAGACGTGATCATAAACAAAGCTCACCTGATCGTATTACCATCACGCCACTGCGGGGGGGGGGGGGGGGGGGGGGGGGGGGTCCACCGGTGCTACTCAATTTAAAATCAACCATGCCCGGAATAATCTGGCTATTTTGAGATACGATTCATTTACATTAAGGGGCCATAATCTGATATGAAGACACACAATGCCAGTGTAACCCATTTAAAACTGGTTGATGATCCTAGGCCAGCATAAACAAATCCCAGTAAAACCATGACAACACATACAGTATGCATGAGTTATGTTCTGAATACATACAGAGAGAGATTATTTCTCTTATTTCATCTAAATTGAATTTTTAAAAAAACCCTGTGGTTGTGATCACTTTTTAAGATATTAATGATTCAATGTGATTATGAATGTGTAATTATTACTCGTAATGAATAATAAATATTTCTTCAAAATATCACATTGCTTTCATTGTAGGATATTCATTCCTATCAGATCCCTGTACCTCCGAAAGTGATGTGGTGATGTAATTTCCACTCAGCCTCCGTAGGCTTGTATTAATACTGGCACAAACTTGTCTCTGATTTCCAGACTAATGTGCAGACATGAATGCAATCTGAGGAAAAACAGAGGTTCTTCTGCCTAGCATGAATTTAAAAATTAGCCCTCGAGCGATCCATGATCTTAAGCTTGCTCAAGCAAACTTCGCTGAGCAAAAGAGAGGCTCCTTAGCAATAAGAAACGTGTAATTCAAAAGCCAACGAGGCAAAAGAAATATGGCAATAATTTAATGAGCCATGCCATTACATGTATAAAATAATATTTTAAGGCACTGCTCTCTTTCTGTAGTGTGCAGTTATAGCAAAAGAAGAAGAAGAAAAAAAAAAAAAAAGATTTATACTCTCTGATTGAATACGGACAGCAAGGACAGAGCTTCGAACCTTCTAGAAAAGCCCGTGGCAGGAACCGAGGGTCCTCTCGCTACGTGAGCAAAGAGATGTTTTGATGCAATCACCTTGATCAAATTTTTTTTTTTTTTTTTTTGCGGAAGAACAGACCTCTTGAGACAACACACAATGAATAGGTTTCTATGGTGTTTATATTCTTTCTTTTAATCCCAAAACCATCGGGAAGCAAAACGTTTAAGACACCCACGAGGATTACGCACTTCAAATAGATCCCATTTTGTTTTCTTTAGAAAGCTAATAATACTATTGTTCTTATTTTCTATCTCCGGGTCCGTCTGAAAGAAAGAAAGAAAAAAAAAACACTATTTGCACGGCTGTTTTTCCCAAGGCTGACAGGCCACAGACACAACCTAATTGGGCAGTCACGCTAAATTATTACTTTCAAGCTACATGACCAGATTTTTTTTTCTTTTTTTTTTAAATGGGTTTTTCCCCTTACTAACTACGACCTCCAGCACACAGCAGGAGTGCGATGTGTCTACCCGGGGCCAGTGGCTGGCATCACTGCTTTCGTGCCTGGGCCCTAGAAATAGATGGTGGCTTTGGACAGCAGCCAGATAGTCTGACACAGTGGAATCTCACACAACAATTGGAAACTAAAGGAACCAATTCAGAGCTACAGAGAAAGAAAAACACATATTTGCTTCTATTGTGCTTCATGGACTCACTTGTGTTTTTAGTCATGTGTTTGTAAAGGGGTGACAGAAAAACCCCCCTCACACAAAAAACAATGTTTGGAATGAACAAATACAAAGTCACTGAACTAAGGAACAATTTAACCTCTTTCGGAGCAAATAGAGCCAATAGAGAATAGGAAACTGAAATAGCGAGTTAGAAAGACAAACAAAAAAACAAAAAACAAATAATGAATCCAATCACCCTGACCTTTAGTTAAAAGATTATTCCCCAATACAATCGGGGGAAAACTCATAATTCGCTATGAAGTTCAAAATCATCAGTAATGATAGTATGAGAAGTCTGTAAAGGAAAGAGATATCTATTCAAGCCCCTGCCCTACTGAAACTGGAGTGCCAAGCCATCCGAACGGAGGGCAGCTACATTGTGAGTGATTGTGACAACACGCTTCATCCCTGTCACAAAACGACGCCTAAAAAACCTCTGCAGGCCACACTGGAATGTGTCTATGTCTTTTCCACTTCCTCCTCCACCCCCATATGCCCAAGGGGTGCGGTGGGGTGGGGGGGCAAACATCCACGCTGTCTCAGTCACACGGGGTCGGCTAAAGCTCCGAGAGGCAGTCAAAACCGTCTTATTTTCCCGAGACTAACAGCGAGTAAGAAAAGACAGCGGCTGACATAGCTGAGCTGAAGTCGATCGATTAAGTTAATGTCACAAAGCAGAGTTAGAGCACTGCTCGGGAACAACAGGGGAGCCCAGATTTTTTTGATCATTTTGTTTGAGTCATATGATTTCCAAAGAAAATCTAACACATTTTTCCCTGACTGACTAATAAGCATTGAAATTGTGGTTAGACTTTGGAGACAAAAAAAGAAAGAAGTCAGTTGTTTCTGTCTAAAATTCTTTCTTTCTTTTAATAAATACCTCATGCCTACGTGTCTAAGAAACACACTGTTGGTTCTTATTGTTACAATGAATATTTAATAACAACAGACCACTAACACTCATACCTCTCTGGACAAAAAAATCGCACAGAGGTATCAGCAGTGAAAAATATCAGTGGTAGAAATAAGCAAAAATCTCTCTTTGACCTGTCATGTTATCAGCACAGAGCAATCAGCCTATGAACTCACCATCTGACTGGTTTACATTTTTATATCCGTCATAAGAGTTCCTCATCAAAATGCACAAACCACTCATGATTCTACAGCACGTGGTGGGAAAATGAGTTCATTTGGCTTCATAGTTTACATTTAGTCACAGTCCAGTGCTACATTAAGTGGAAGAACGAAACCGCAAGGACTTGTGGGCATCAAACAAGGCACGAGTAGCAGCTGATAAATCCATCTACTGGTCAAACCAGTGGCATTCTACCTTCAACGTTCATCCTAGACAGCTGTCCTTACAATGTGACTGACTGGATTTTACTTTGTTATAAGTAACGAACCCTTTCATGTTATTACGGCCTTTCTCTTATCAAAGTTGACACTTAACTGAATGCAATTTCGAATTTCACATGCCAGTTACTGGGAGTGCCCTTAACCAACTGGCTTTTGCTTCTCAAACAACGCAAAACCATAATCATCTTTCAAGGCGCCGAGAAGCCGAACGTTTTAACGTTTCTTATTTCAAAGGTTTAAAGGAGCTTTGTGCGACGTGCTGGGCGAGTAAACACAAGAGGCTCTTGATTAAGCAAGCATTTTACTGAAGAGAGAAAGAGAGATGCCAAGATTCTTGTTGACACTTAATCATCATAGACACAAGCTCCACAAACTAAGCATCGTTTGCCAGCCCTCTTCTTGCTCAAAACTTGTGACCGAAACTCTGCAACTGTTACTGTGCAACTCTGACTGAAACGCATAATGCTGCTAATGGACAGACATAGTCACATTTCTTTCGTATTCTATGAACAGAAACTGACAGCCAACGGCATTAATAACGGACATTTCTTGTGCTGAATTCAAGCATTCACCATATAGCCTACTGTGTAGTGAAGAACTATCATGTTTGTTGATTTCATGCACAAAATACATTCGGAAACACAACTGTCAACCATTTATCTCAAGCACTAAGGACAACAGGTCACTGTGAGTTGGTAAATATGATGGCCACACACATTCACGCTGATTGAGTATAGCCTACTCGGCAGCCTACCTCTTTGACCTTTTCCCGACGCTGAAGGGTCTGGGGATCTGCCGGCTTTCCATAGTCCTTTCCAAGCGGAGACTTCAAGAGACATTTTTTAAACGTCTCATAATTGAAGATATTCTTGTTCTCGCTGTTACGGTTTGGTGAGGTCTCGTCTCCGGTGTCAGGATTGCGCGCTTTGTCCCCAAGCTCAGCGTTTGTCCTCGCCGGGTCCCAGTCCTCTTGTCCCTTACTCCCCACAGATCTCTCCACGGTTCTCGATTCATGTGCGATAGAGGACTTACGAATCAATTTCTGTTTGATATTCATATCGCCCTTGGCGAAACCACGTTCTTGGTCTCCCGGTAGCCTTTTCAAGTGCTCCCTCGCATCATTTTCTGATACGGTTACTGCCGAGTTCTCTGTCTTTGAGAGAAAAATCCGTTTCAAGCGGACTGAATCGGGTAAAAAGAAAAGTGCCCCAAAGCACAGAGTTACCAAGCCCGACAGGAAAAGTAGGAATACAAATTTCTGCGATAGACGAAGACCCATTCCCGATGCAGAAACACCGGGTAACTTTCGGAACACCATTTAAACTTTAGATTGGTATTAGCTGTTACAAGCCTACAGTAATACAGGTTATAGTTTCTTCTCAAACCTCTCTTGGGATAAGTTGCCAAGTTGCATGCATAAAAAAGTTAGAAAGCGGGGCCGGCGGTTCGCCCCCGTGATACACTACTCTCAGGGACAAATCAAATTGACTGAACCTTGTCACGTATCGATTGAATTTACATGGACGCAGGTTGCGTCAACAATTCTGCCATCACTTTCCGCAGGAGCGTCATTGCATCTTAGACTGTGTGATCCGGAGCAAGTTGCATGTACACGTGCAAGGCATTTCATAGGACATTGACATCTTCTCAATTTGTATTAATCTGGACAATGGCATACGGTAACAAAATGCATATAATAATCAAAGGAGCCTTGTCTAAACTTAATTATTTAAAAAAATGACCATACCACTTAAACTGCAATTAATAACAGAAGCGTGTTGGTCATCAAACGTTTAAATGACTTTTGAACACATCCAAGCAAGAAGTGTCTTGATTCAAAACGCAGCTCATTCAATTTACGGTAACTGGTCAAAACAGTCGGTCACATGCGATATCTGTCTAACATTTGTTTCTGCAAAGTTAAGCTTTACTTGTCCATTTCTTTCTCATTTGGAAAAGCGATTTTAGCTCGCTCATAAAACCGCAAAACGAAGCATCATTATTGGCGGCATTTCCTCTTTGTATCCACGTTTTAGGAATCAGCCAGTGGATGTAAACTGTTAAAATTACGGTGAGAATCACATCAAAAGTAACCTAAGTATGTATCCTGCAACGCAAGCGAACGAGAGTAAAACGTAATTCGCGAGCCCATCCAAGCATTCAGTAAAAACTACTGTCGGTCTCTTCCTGCCGGTTATGTTTGAAGCGTGAAAAAACTGCTCGCGTCACTTCGTATACTGCCCACTTCCTGCACATACAGCAGATTGCTGGACTTCCAAAAATCGGTTAAACGAGTGTTTCTACGATTCACCACCAATGTAATCCATGGAAAACGTACGGTCTCTTCTCTTCGCCGCCTGCTGTATCGTGCGCATTCTCGATGCTCGCTCTCTTGCCCACCAGCGCAAAGGGTAGAGGAAAACACAATGTCGGTGAACGAATAACTTACTCTTGTACAACCGTATGGGGTGGCATCATATACCGTCCTTCCTTAACTGAAAGGGCAGTATGCGACATCAATCCCTAAACATCTAAAACAAAAGAAAACACAGTCCAAATCTTATCCAGTGCTGCTTAGCGTACTGGGCGGTCTACTGCAAACGTGTTTGATGATCACAAGTACTAAAGGGGAGTGGGTTTTTTTTCTTTCGATTAAGCGGAACAGCTAGAGTATCGCCGCAAGAGTGTGACGATGCATCCATCGTGTGGTGTGTCTTGGTAGTATTTATGGGTCGAAAGATTCCGGCGACCGATGCAGGTTACATGCAGCACTTCGAATAATTAAGGATATTAATGTGCATTTCTCCTCAGAGTATAGTTTAACCTCCTTTAAACAATGGAACACCTTATGTAATGCATCTTGCATAACACACTGATCTGTTAACGAAATGGTATTGGGCCGTGCGATCCTTCGAAGGCTCGTCGCTAAAATACGGAAAAGTGAGGCATTGTTGCTGTAGGTATTGAAGGATTTAGATCGTGAGACAAGTTGCAAATGAAAAATGTTGAAGAACTCTGAGATTGGATTTCACATGACTGGTCCACTAGATGTTGGGAGACCCTCTTTGTAGACGTCGTCATACGGCGATTATGTGAAAATAGAGCAAAGCTTACAACGTAATAATAGCTTTTAATGTTCTTTTAATGAGCAGCACACGTCTTAAAATATTGCTAAGAGGTCAAAATTTCCTGGTGTTATTAAAAATATATTTATAGAGCCAAAATGTGTCTTCTTAAAGTATCAGAGTCTCTTGAGTACTGAAGGAACAATCAATTGAAACTAAATGCAAGTTTAATTTGTTTTCAGTTCCATAGATCAAGGACAGAGAAAATGGTCAGTAATGCTAAGAACATGTCTTGAGCCAAAATTAGATTAATGAACTCAATTATTGAGGTGATTATCATTAGCAAAACCGTCTGGCACAGCACAAAAAAAAAACAGTCCGTTAAGAAAGAGTGAATGGAAAGAAAGGGCAAGCAAGAGCGCAGCAGTAGGCAGAACATTTGCATGGCTTTGATTTCCTTTTCCCAGCATGCGTCAGCAGTGCCCACGGTTCAGGTCATTTAGTGTCTCCCTAAGGGGAAACCTGATAGATGTTTATGGTGCAGGACCCCTAAATTCAGTGGAAACTTAACTTTTACGCAAACTTTATGATTGAGGCCGAATGGAACTAACGCCTTGAGGGATTGTGTGTGGGATTGGATTAACCAGGTTGCACTGGACAAAATGTCATTGTGTCCTATGAGAACGGCAAAAGAAGGAAGGATGCTACAATAAGACATTTAAAGATATTTTTTGGCAATTCTTTAAATTCTTCTAAACCTAGTTCTGAAGACAGTGTAAAACTAATCAGTCTCAACCATGAACAATACATGAGATGGGTTTTTGGACCTTTACATTTAAGTTTTGGGGGGGGGGGTTCAGATTTTCATGATAAACAAACACTCGCTTCGTGACAGATAACATTTATGCACTGCCAGTGGCCTAATATCAGGAGAAACGGTTTAATCAACCGCAACAGGATAAGAGCTAGAACGTTTTACTCAATGCCATTTGACACATCCTAAGGATTATCAGTCACACATTTCTCACTAAGCATGCATGCTTTCATGATCTGTCTATTTATGCGGGACATCAGGGAGTTCTCAAACATATTTTCACAAAAACATCAAACAAACGTCGAGAATGTTTTATCAGCATGGTTCATACAGCAGTGTCCTTTATTAACTCGGAGTGGGGTGTGTTTCACTGAAATGAAAATGAATCCTGACTTCGCATGCTGAGGTTTTTTTCTTTTTTTTTTTCCCTCCAAACTGAACAAATTTTCCCTGTGACTGCTAAATGACATTGAGCTGTCACACCACATATAGGCAGTTTTTTATTTATTTATTTTTTTAAATCTAATTCACATTCAATTTTACCTCAGAATCTCGCTGTCTCACCACCTCCCACCGTTGCTGTAATTGAAAGACACAGCGGTCTTATGTAAGGTAACAAATTGATAGGGGGGGAATGTGAGAAATTATCATACATCAGATCTCCTATGTGAAAACAGATATAGATAACAAACATTCTTTTTACTTGAGTGGGGCAGATGGAGCCTAATATTCAGAGGAACTATTTAGATCAGTAAAGGCATGAGATGGCCGCACCTGTGATGTTGCATTAAGTCCAGAAAACCAGAAGAACACAGAGCTAAATGGAAGATAATGAAATCAAGCACTTTTTTTGTTCTTCGTCAGATGATATTAGTGGCACTCCAATCCCTATAGGGTGTCATATGAAATTGCTGGATCAGTGGATTATGGATTATGTCTTAAATGATGTGATTAAAACTATTTGTTTTCATTACGCAGATGTATCAGAACTGTACTGAACAGGTTTGACAATTTGCGGTTCATCGTATTCATAAATATTCATGAATTAAGAAGGTCGTGAAATTTTTTTGTACACAGATTTCACAGTGAAGAAAAAAAAAAAAGGAAAAAATTCCAGTGAAAATAGAAACAGCATAGTAACCTAAATATTTTGAAAGGAAGGGCTGTCATATCTGAGCCTTTGAACAGTCAACAGCTCTGGTTCACATTCATCTGGAAGTGTGAAGTGTGAAAAGTGTGAAAATGGCATTTAGCAGCAACCAAGCTGCACGATTTCCCAAACCCCAAATTAGAGAGCTGTGTTCCATTTCCCCGAGAGAACGTCTGTGCAACTGCTGCCCAAGGTCAGAGCTGTGTAGAATTAGTACACTCAGCAGTGTGATTCAATGCATCATGTCCGTCAGTCGTTTTAGATCAGAGCCCCTACTTTCCTTGGATACGGTCGCTCTGGGACGGACTAGCAATGATAAAATCACTGAATAAGCACGCTGACAGAACCAAAGTCCCAGTTAAAGATGTTGTTTCCCCCCAAAATTCTCTCCAAATTGAAGAAACAGTCAAGGGCAAATAAGCCTTGTAATAAACCAAGCTTTGATGGAATATAGATCACATTCATCTTGCTGAGCCATGTCAAGTTTTTTTTTTTGCTTTTCTCATCCTCCAGGGGAAGGTGAGTTGACGTGAGAATGAGTCATGCAGATTCAACTTCACTAGAATTAGAATAAATAAACATTATTAGGGAGCCCAATGCGTAACTGCTCTTGGTCTAGACCTCTCATGTATATTTCACATTCCCTGTGTGAACTGGCCCTGTTTGGAAAATGCTATTTAAAATTTTGGCAGGCCAACTCACTCTCTCTCTCTCTCTCTGGATCTAAATCTGAATGTGGGAAAATTAGCACAGAGCTGAATAAATTTACAACGAGCCAAACAACCCCTAAATCCAAAATGCAGAAAATAACTTCAGTTTTCTGAAACATCAAATGGAAAAACAGAAAACATTCCCTCCCACTGTAGAAATGGAAATCTACCCTTCCATGACCCTCACTAGCTTGTTAGGGGTGGTGCAATAGCTCCACCTAGTGTTTACATCCGGAAGGACAAGTTTAGCTTTCAACACAAGAGCCACACAGTGGTGTATGAGAAAACACAGCAAAATTACAATTAGTTTTTTTTTTTATACATATATAAATCAAACTTTTATTTGGTGTCTTTTTCTTTGTTTTCACTTAACCATACCTGTATTAGTTGTAAAATGCGATAATGGAAAGCTAAAGCTAAGCTACTACGCCATACGGTTCACACAGCTTCATAGTGTTATTTTTCCATAAACTTAACGCACTGTCTTTACATTTGTAATAAGATTTAAACTATTGTACATTTTATATATAATTACTTGTATATAAAATAAAACATTTTTTTATTGCAAATGTATGACTTTGCACAATCAGAGAAAAATGAATTCACTATAAAAACTGATTCATAAATCAAATGATTGGGGGAAAAAAAAAAGAAAAAAAAAAATGAAAAAGTTCAGCAATGCTAAATCATTTGGATAAGAGCGTAGTCCATCCGAGTCAAACACGGCAAAAGACGCGTCAGGACTGAGCATGGTCATGTAGTAACACATGAGGAAGAAACCAAAGTAGAACTGAAATCTTGCTATCAACTTAAACTGAAGACTATATCCCTTTTTCTCTGTTCCCCCCTCCCCCCACAATATGCAACATAACGCAGCCTAAATAATACAGGCGGAACCAGCCTAGTTCCTTTTTTTTGATAATTTGCAACACAATCCTATGTACAGTAAAATCCAATTATTGCTTTAAGTTTAACAGTGGTATTATTTGATTTAAAGGTACTGTTTAAAGTGCTTTTTTTTTCTCCTGGATGCTGTGAGGAGACAAACAGAGACACAGAGAGGCAGGGATTTACAGTCTAAGATTAGCAAAAGAGACTCTTTAAAACATCCACCCCCCCCCCCACCCCCCCAAAGACAAATAACATGTGAAGTACATATACACAAGATGGTGAGAGCAAAGGGACAACCTCAGTCGTTTCTGACGTCGCCGTTTGACCTGATATCATGTTTCATTCACGGCTGATATTCCAAGTATTCAAATGCGAACAGTACTCTCTTAGTCTTATGATAACCTTAAGAATATCCCTTGGACATGCACGTCAAAGAGATACCACTGGTACTTATAAAGCAAACCAGAGAATTACACAGCAAATTCACTGGTGTTAAATTAACACTCTTAGATTATATCTGTACACATACGTGTGTGTGTGTGTGTGTGTGTGTGTGTGTGTTTATTTCACACTGGTGAATTTGCAGTGTACTACTGGAAATTACATCAAGAGCAACTGAACTGAGCTCTGACATTTCAGCATTCATTCGGCAAAAAAAAGGTGTATTTTAAAGCCACCAATCAAATGTCATTTCAAAGAATGAACTTAAATAAGCAGCAGGTAACACCACAAGCTTGATACCGCACTGCATAATCTCAGTGACTCTCTCAGCTGTGGCTCCCACTTACTCACTACAATCCAACTGTCTGTAATGAAAAAAAAAAAAAAAAAAAACCTTTTAATTACTTCAACTTAAAAAATCCATTTTTCATTAAAGGTTCTTTTTAAGCGCACAGAGTTAGATACACCTCGAGTGAACCTCGGCGTTGAAGGACGTTGAAAAAAAAAAAAAAACGCAACCACATTCCTGGGCTGTTCATTAACGATGCAAACACTGCAGGTTTATGTTACAGTTTCAAAGGCCAATACACAGCACACGAGAGGGCAATGTAAACCCTGCTTTTTCTCAGAGTTGTCCATTTTACTGTCCTTCACTCGTCAACTCCAGCTTCTTAAGGCAAAAAAAATGCAACAACAACAACAACAACAACAAAAAAATCAAGCTATTAGTCCAGATGGTGGCAGACTGAAGGTGGTTTTGATTTTCGGTGACAAACACTTGGACATACAGGGTAAGGGGCTTTTCTTTTGAGTGTTTTTTTCCTTTGTTTAGCCTCAAGTCACACCTTTTTTTTGGGGGGTGGGGGGGTGAGGGACAGAAGTTTTCGGTGTTGTTTTCCTTCCCTTCTTTTCAAAGTTTTCCTGTTTTGTCGAGAAGGGTCACTTCCAAATCTGACTACCAAATAACAGATCAAAGGAAAAGCTTTGAAGTGGCCGTCTTCACACTCAAAACTTCTTTGAACTCCCAAAAAAGAAAAAAAAAAAAAAAAAAAAACACCCAAGGTTTGGTTTTGAGGGCAGAGAGAGAGAGTCACAGGCGGCAGTCCCTGTGTTTTTCCTGTGATTACCTACTGTGAAAAACAGCAACAGTTCATAGGTTTGTCATACAAATCTACATCAACAGAGTTGAGAAGGTGAAAAAAAAAAAAAGAGATAACAATGAAAGACAATCTTAGGTCATTTCTGACATTAAATATCATGAAAGCTCATTTTCCAAACAAACGACCTCGTCCTTGAATCCAGTGTCAAGAGCAGCTGGACCGGCTGTGATGTTTCTGCGTGCTGCTCAAACAGAGACGCTCACAACGAAGGTTTCATAAATCTCATTGCGTTGCTGCTCTCCTGCGGTAGGTTGTGGCCTGTGCCAAAATATCTCCAAGGCAACAGGTCAGACCACAGTAATCATGGAAGTTTCACTGTGTCCTCCCGTGACATCATCACGGCCGCGAACACGCCAACCCTGCTGTCCTAAATACTCGTCTTACTCTCCACTGTGACCCCGACGAACGTCAGGAAGGAAAACAGGAAAACGGAAAAAAGAAAAAGTACAGTGCTACCCTCCCCAGCCCTGTGAAACAGAACCTACAAGAGGGAAAGGTGATGATACAGCAGGTCACGTCAGAGGGGTAAACAGAGGTCGATCTGACACGTTACACACACACACATACACACACACACACACAAAGAAAAAAAAAATCGTAAGGACACAGTGTACAGGCCTTTAGTTATCTATTCACAACCGTGTCATGCTTCAGTCAACGCTGCCATCAGTGACTCCCGCCAGGTCTGTCCACCGTTTTCGCTAGACTCCTTTATAACACTGTCAGTCTGCAGGAGGAAAAGACAAGCTCTCAATGTGATGGGGGGGGGGGGGAATAAAAAAAACTCTTCATCAAGTGAACATTGTCAAAGAAACTGCATAGACAACCCACCCATATAATAAAACAGTCCACTTTTTCTTCTTTTTTTTTTTTGTAAGAGTGTTTCTCAAGTATCTTTTTCGTTTGTTTCTTGTTCCCCTCAAATAATTCAGTCTCTAATCTGAGAAGAATTGTCCTGATGGTATTAATTTACTATGCCAGACATAACAGACATGCAGAGGTGGAATATCTGTACATTTCACATGGAAAAGACACCATGCATGTTTTAGACAGGTGAATAGAACTATATTTTCTTTTCTTGATTTATCATATTAAAATAAGTCTATCTAGATTACATACATGCAGAATAACTTTGGAATGACAGGTTAATTGTGTTAATGCCCAAATCACACAGCATACTGAGGAAATATTGCCGGCGTGCGCCGGCTTTCATGTTATAACTATTATAGAGCAGATAACTGAATTTATATAAATACATTTTCTATTCACACACTGTATACATACTGCATAGTTCTGCTTAGAGACTTTTTACAGAGCCATATATGGTCATAAGCCTTACTGTTCCCCAATCCCAGTGCCTCTCTGCACTCCTGAAACACCCTCACGACAGAACACACACACACACACATATGAATTCGTTACAGATGAACATTTACGATGCTGGCACCATGACAGAAATCCTCCAAAAAACCCCAGAAATTCAGACGTTTCATTCACAACGATAATCGTAAAACTGTAAGAGCTGTAAGAGGCCGAAACAATGGGAGTAGAAAACACGGGACGTGAAGTGCGCTGCAGTAGTTCATGAATCACGTGGAGAACATGAGGGAGACGACCTTTAAAAACCTAAAAATGACCCTGGAATTGTTTCATGCCCAGGTTGCCAAAATGCTTTGTGCACATTTTAAAGGCTGATTGTAAAAGAGAAGCGGACTGACGACCCTTTTGGAAAACCCGAAAACAACAAATAATAAACAGTAACGAAGTATTAGATCAAACATAGATTTTAGTGCTACTAAAAGTGTAAACAAAAAAAAAAACAAATCATTTGGTGAAATGTAGAAATGCCCCTAACATTGAGATTTGAGATTATTTTTGATTAAGAGATGGCTTGGTACACACCTACAGAATCACAGTTTTATTACAAAGCGCTAAACTGTTTAAAACTTTAAAAGATGCCCGTAAAGCGTGTTAACGCTGCTAGTCTGACAGTCAGCGTCGCACACACCTAAATCGCTATTGACAACACAGCACAGTTAACCGCTGATATTTTCACTTATGAAATGTTTCATGGCTTCAGGTGTTCAAAAGACTGGCTCGTGTGAAAAAAAGCAATAGGAGATCATTGGGTGTGGGCAGGAAACTGTGAATTTAACTATAAATATCTCAGGTATCCTGCCTTTTTTTTTTTTCTTTTTCATTGCACTCTCTCACCATTAAAAGGCTTTAGTGTGATAACTTACATATTGCCCCTATGAAAAAAAAAAAAAAAAAAAGAGAAAAATACATCCTGAAGTTCAGCAAAATGACAGAATGTTCAATGCACCAAGTGAGAAAAAAATCATCGTAAAGTAAGGCAAAATGATTTTTAGCATCATGACACGATCAATCGAGAGACGAGTGAGGCATGACGGCAAAAAAAATGGTTTGAAGAAAAAAAAAAAAAAGAAAGAAAGGCAACTGAGAAAATAGCTAAAAATGAACCTGAAACATCGTTTGAGACTAAAAAACAGTGCGAACCTTTGGTGATGCATAGTTCTATTCTCCTATTCCCTTACAGACATCGCCAAAACCAACCCCCCCCCCCCCCCCCCCACCCCAACAAAACCACAAAACAAACAAAACAAAACAGCAGCACTTCCCTTTGAGTCTTAAAAATGACGAGAGTAAAGACTAAGCTCAGAAATGGCTATTTTGTTTGTCTTTCCGTTTGTCTTTTGTTTGTTTGTCTTTCCGTTTTTCTTTTGTTTGTTTGTCTCTCCGTCTTCCCTTCGTCCTCTCTTTGTTGTGGTTCATCAGTTTTTTCTTTTTCTTTTTTTTTTTTTTTTGGCTTGCAATCAAGTTCATCAGCTCCACATTTCCGCATGGAGTGCATGCCTCTCTTTCCTCCTTACAACCCCCCCTCCCCTCCCCCTCCCCCTCCCCCTCCCCCCACGCACATGGGAAGTTAAACGTCACACCACCCTAACGGCAAAGACAGGACCGGATGGGCGGGGGGGGGGTGGTCTTGGGACCCCCCCGCCCCCATCCCCTTCCCCCCCTCCCCTCAGGAGCGTCACGGAAGGAAAGGTTCGTCGTCATCCTCCTCTTCGTCTGGGGCGGGTCCCGGGTCGCTCAGGCAACGCATCAGCCGCTGCTGCTCTCTGGGGTCGTCCGAGTCCGCTTTGGTCGGTGCCTTCCCAGAGGAGGAGGGGACTTTCATGGTCAGGCCCCCGTCCTCACCTTCGGGTTCTCTCTGGGGCTGGCCACCCCGCTTGCCAAACTCATCCACCACGTTGACCGACTCGGGAGACTGGGGCGAGGCTAAGTCCACCTTGATGGTGGGCACGTTGTCCGTGTCTGGTTTGACACGCCAGGCCTGTGGATCTACAAATGTAAACACATGTGATAAACAAAACGCAACTCTACTTCAGCACCTTAACGTAAACTCTGAAAAAGGGCAAGGGCTTCACGTTTGACTAAGAGGCAGTCTTTCCAGCCGCGGTTTTGATATCCAAATGAGAACCAATGAAAACCACCAAAACACTTAACTGTGATATTCATGGTCATTCATATCCATGTCTGTATAGATACAGTACAAAGGGAAATGTATGGAAGTTTGGGTAAACTGCCCTGACTCACCGGAGGCCAGCCGGGCACGGGCCATGGTGGGAGAATCAGAGGGCGGGGCTGGCACGGTCAGATAATTATTCATCTGCGATATCTGTGAAAAAGAGAGAGAAACTCTCACATACTGTGACAAACTGCGGTTACGAGGAGCTGTTCTTCTTCAACGTCTATCGCACCTTAAGATACCCAACACCAAAATAAGTCACAAAACAAAAATAAACGAATAAAGACCGAAAGAAAGAAAGCTAGAAAGAGAGAAAGAAAGCTAGAAAGAAAGAAAGAAAGAAAGAAGACACGAAGAAAGTAAGACGTTTCAGACTATCAAAGCAACAGAGAGAGAAACACACAGTCAGACAAACCAGGCATAACTAACTATTTTATCTGTTTAACAAACCTTAATATGTCTGGACTTGCCTGAGTGCAACCATGTTGTTAACACTCATGCAGTGCTTCAGATTGACAGTGTAGAGTTATATGGTGAACTCGTTTGTTGTGTTGCTATAAAAGTTGCTTCACAGTTGAATAGTTTTATAGTGAAGACCATGAAAACTGTAATGCCCAAATTCAGTGTGTTATGAAACCAGTCCAAAACGGGAAGAGTTTGTTGTGATATTGTGTAGATTCTGCAGTGATAAGTTGTGTTGTAATGATAAAATTACAGCTCCCTGGGCTTTGCACCTCTGACATCACCTAACCCACCACCCTGTTCACTGTCACCCTCTAGTGGTGAGAAATATGTTGGCCCAAAATACATGCAAATGATATACATACACATCCTAATACTGGCTCCTATAGGGTGGTTGAAGAGCATAATAACAAAAAAAAAAAATAAGAATAATTAAAACAGCAAAACATGTTTACCTATATTATCAACATAATTATGTGTAGCTTTACACCATTTTTAACAAGACATAAAACTTGCATTATTGCTAGTTATCTCAGTTAAATCAATAAACCGAGTAAGAGACAGGTTCTCTTGGTGTTTAATGAGGTGTTTGTGTGCTTAAGTCTTACTTTCTTCTCCAGCTCAATCTTTTTCTTTTTCAGAAGGATCTCCTTCCATCCGTCCTCGTAGGGGTCGGCCACCAGGGTGTGTCTGTTATAGGACTGCAGCTGAAAGCACGGCAGAAGAAGATATCATTTTTCCTTCACTGTTTATTACGCCATCTCCTCTCATATGTCCCGGGCGCAAACAGAAGAGAGTGAAACAGAAAGGTTTTAGGGAAGAGGGGCGGGGGAAAGACAAAGTGGACCATAACGGGGGGGGGGGGGGGGGGGGGGGGGGTCGTGAAACTCACTCTCTGTCGAGTTCTCTGCAGATTGTTGCGTAAGATCTTCCTAATCTCCTCCTCGCGACCTTTAGACAGCTGAGGCAACGCTCTGTCTGCAGGT
>NC_044502.1:41132521-41155021 GCF_902362185.1 Chanos chanos
TTCTGCAAAGCCTCACTGTTGCAGCCCGGAACAGGTCAGCAAAGTTCGCGGGGTGCAGATGCGTCTGCACTGCAGATACTGATAAGCCGTGCAGTGCAAACAGTGAAGGCGCTACTTCCTTTCATCGCTGCAAACAGTCACAAGTGCAAAAAAAAACAAAAAAAAAAAAACCACCAAGCCCTGCTGTCTGCGTCGAAAAACAGAAAGAAAAGAAAAGACTAATGGAAAGATACCACCCACACCGCCGGAGACTCACCCACTACGCTCGTGCAGACGACCAATAAACAAACACACAGCCGTAAACACAAAGCCAGGCTGTAAACACTTTGCTCCGAAATAAGTTTAAAGAACCCGCGTACGTGGTTTTACAGAGACACACACACTAATACACGAAAAGACGCACACGCTGTGAAGAATTCGTTTACCGGGGTTAGTCTGGGTCTCCGCTCATATTCAGGAAAGGGAAGAGGGATAAAATTGAACAAAACAACTCACACTGCCGTTCCTATTCAGAGAATAAAGTGTTTTCCGCGCCTCTCAACAAGTACACTTAAAGCAGAAATACAGCTTCTCTTAGTCCAATTATGTCCGCAACCTTATGCTACTGACCCAAGATCATCTGTGTTTGTGTCCAAAACAAGCCATGCATGTTTACATATGCAGGGAAAATTGAATACATTTGGTGAGGTTATTCTAAATGTCTCTTTGTAATCATTTTTTTTTCCCCCCAGAGAAAACTAAGCAGTGTTGGTTCAGGTTCAAGTTCAAGTTCTGGGTTATTTAAACAAGACTTCTGGTTGAAGTCCTGATTCTTGAGGAGAGATGTCTGATTCTCTTTGCTGTGTTTTGAGCAACTGCTTTCAACAAGGTCCAATCAGAGAGATTTTGA
Source organism: Chanos chanos (assembly GCF_902362185.1). NCBI lineage: Eukaryota > Metazoa > Chordata > Actinopteri > Gonorynchiformes > Chanidae > Chanos > Chanos chanos. The sequence continues at coordinate 41,133,411 of NC_044502.1, forward strand.
GTATGGTTTTCATTCAAAAGGAGATCATTACCGCTGAGCTGATTACAGCCGATACAGCGAGTGGATGACAACATCCTCACACTAGCTACTGTGTTACATCTATGGGATCACACACAGAAACAAACACACACACTTCTCTCCCTCTCTCTCTCTCTCTCCCTCTGTCCGTCTCACACACACACACACACACAGATGCACATGCATATGCACAGACACACACACACACTCATGCACAGACACATAGGCACACTCACATAGGCACAGAAACACACACACACACACAAACACAGACACAACAACCTATGAGGATCTGTGTGAGAGAGGCTCCCTGTGGTATCTTTTTCCAACTTCAACATGGTCAATTTTTTCACTGTAAACTCGATGAAAGCTCCAGAGAAATGAATCATTTATAACGTGATATTAAAGGGTCTATTTTTGTTCCTGTGGTTTTGAGCCAGGCTTCATTTCTTGTTTGTTTTTTCGTTTTGTTTTTTTTTTGTTTTTATTTTTTGTCTCTCACGTATCCCAGCGGTCAGCGCCTGCGTCAGCACGACTTTGTCCCGCACGAACAGTAAGTGAACATTCTTCACAAGAGGGCCTGCGGTGACCAGATCATGTCAAAATCACACCAGGCCAAAACCCAAAGGGGAAATTAGACTAAACCACCTCAAATGAAATCTAACTAAAAATGTGAGGGAGAACACAAATGTGCAACAAACGTTGCCTTGACAACTACACCACCCCAGAGAAGACAGAAATCAGAAATGACCGCTCTGCTCCTGAAGAGAATGTGCAGTGACATGACTGCCAATGTTGCCCTCCCTTCAAATACCAAAAAAAACAAAAAAAAAAAAACACTGTATTTTCTTTGATGCTGATGCGGGATGAAGGGTAATAGATCAACACACACACACACACACACACACACACACACACACACAGATAGACACACACACTCACCTGCACAAAGACAGTGAAGAATATAATGGTGATTATGGCAGTAAGGAACATGTGTTTGTCTGGGAAATGATCTTTGTCCAGCAGGAAAACCAAAGAGAAGGCGATTGCCCCTCGCAGGCCACCGTAGGCTATAATAAACTGGTCCTTAGTCGTGAGTTTCACAATGCGAAACTTGTTAATGACATAAGTCAAGCCCACAACCCCTACGAGAAAAGGAAAAACACAGTAGTCACACACATTACAACATTAAAGGGTGTGTGTGTGTGTGTGTGTGTGTGTGTGTGTGTGTGTGTGTGAGAACTTTAATATAATACAATAAATCACCAGTTACAGGGTGTTGCTAAATCCCACTGGCTGAACAGTTACTTTGCAGATTAATTCAAACAGGATATGAAGCGTCAATAGGTTAAATACACTTTATCAATAGTGTGAAAAAGAAGAACCACCTCTGAGCTCATTATAAATCATCATATTTTAGGGATGCTCCACCAAAATTAAAGCTGAAATGATCTTTTAGTCCAGGCCCCGTGTTGAAAAATTAATTTCGGTTTTTGGATCCATGCCGCCTCAACGAGCCCTAACTCGTACGTGATAAAATCAAATTTAGAGATGAGGGGCGGGGCCGGCTGGCGCGGAGCAGCGGGAGATTACGCTGCGCACCTCTACAGGTACGAGAGAGTTCCAGTCCCACCAGCGAACGGGTCGGGAACCGCAAAGAAGACAACAGGCTGTTTTCCTGGAGCATCAGTGGGACGGGATTCTCTCACCGCTATCGTGTTTCACCGGCTCCAAATGTCAATGAGGTGCCTACAGAGCTGCGAGTGAATCAGAAGGGAAACAGTGTGGGCGTTTTACGCCAACGGGGTACAGGAGCAGAGGATGACTGGGCGTGTGCTCATCTTAACCCCTCCCACGCTGACTCAGGAGTCACTCCATAAGTCAACAGTACAACATGTTAGTTCAGGGAAACTGAACACCCAACTGGGGAAAAAAAATAGGGTTGAGAAAAATAACAATGCTTTTGGGGAAGTATCCCTTTATGACATTCTTAAGACGGATATGCCACACTCAAAGGGTGTCTCAGACAAATGTCACTGCACCCAATGGACTGGCTCCCTTTTGAACTTCCAGTTTCAAGAGAAAGCAGTATACCACAGCGAGCATTCATTCATACACTAACCTAGTACTCTGGCAACGAGACACAGAATGACCGTCATGACGACAAAAGTCCAGTTCCACTGGTGCGGCCCGGCTACCGTGGACACGCCCAGGAAGATAAAGATGAGCGTCTCGCTGACGCTGCTCCACATCTTCAAGAAGTACTTGATGGTTGTGTGGGATTTGTGGGATATGTTGGCCTCCACGTAGGGCCGCATGACAGCACCACAAGCTATCAGACTAAAGAAACACAGAGACAGAAACAAAGATAGAGAGACAGAGACAGAAACAGAGAGAGAGAAAGAGCGAGAGAGAGAGAGAGAGAGAGAGAGAGAGAGAGAGAGAGAGAGAGAGAGGAGGGGAGAAACAGAGAGAATCATATTAAGTCTTAAGACATATATCTGTTGACATGTACTAGCATGGGAGAATGAGAGTAAATTCTAAATAACAATGAGTGTCCATTTCTAAATAACAAAGCTATGATATACTCATTGTTGCTGCTGAGCTATGGACATTGTTGAGTTTTTTTTTTTCTCCCTCAGATGGAAACCTCATGATAGAAGAAAAATGAGGTCGCATTACACACCTCTGACAGATGAAACTAACTGTTGTCTTACACAGAATGGGAGGTGCGGCAAAGGTCTTAGAAATGGCAAAACTGATACCAGGGAATAGTTTCCCCATGTTGATGCACTGTGTCTTGCTTTTCCTCCACTTGACATTTCACAAGCTCTCTACTGTGTCACAAGACTACAGCGGGTCTGACAGGACGCCACAGAAAAGCATGTGACCCACAAAGATCAGTACTCTCTCCACAGTGAAAAGCACTAATGAGTAGCTAGCGTCCTTCTGTCTCTAAAAAAAAAAACCAAAAAAACAACCTAGAGACTGAAAGACGGTGCCACTCTGATTGGCTAGCGCTGGCTTACTCAACACGTTAAGGCTGCGAATGACGTGTTGCTTCCCTTGTATTTAATAAAAGAACTAAAAAAAAAAAAACCCTATCACTAGCTCCCTGTATTCTCAGAAGCCAGCCAATTAGAGCCACGTGGTGATGTAAATATTACGGGACATTACGAATGGAGCGGCGTTACTGAATATGTATCATTCAGCTCATTCTGATATTGTTTTTATATTGCAAAATGACATTGTATTGGATAATCTGAATCATGTGGTTGAGAACTCTGCCTGTGATTATGGTCATTTCGGTCACCGCTCTGTTACGCTGAGTGACAGCTGTCATGGCAGGGACTGACTGGCATTTGAGTTTTGATTTGCTAAATTTGGGGGAAAGGTAAGCATGGTTATGTACAATTTTTTTTTTAGTTAATTATGAATAGAATGTACAAGCCTATTTCATGCATTTTTTTGTTGTTGGCATCAATAAATTACTCTAAGCCTTTTAAATGATAAAGACACCTCGTGATACTTGAATGAGGTGTGTTCCAATCGTGGAACAAACTGTCCCCTGTCGCCTGAGGGGTCTTGGACTCATCTGAGATGACCCAGGGACAAAACATCACTCACCACTCCTCTGGTCTTTCTAGTGCTTTCCTGCATGGGCAGGAAATACAGGGAAACCACAAATCTACAGGCTTTTTACGGTCTATCAGCGACCCCGCCTTAGATGGTGCACGACAGCTCGTGTAGATCACCGATGCACTGAATCAAATGTGTCTGTTCTGTTCTCTCTGAGCTCCCTTTACGTATTGATTTTTATCATTTCATCAAGGCCCAGCAAAATACTGCAGAACCGTCCCCCTGGACCTCTCACATCAGTCACTTTTTGATGTGACAGAAAATCAAAAAAAAAAAAATGACAAGCAACACCACCACCAACAACAACCAAAAAAAAAAAAAAAAACACATCAAAAATATGCCTTAGAAACGAAAAAAAAAAATGCACATTTCAAATATTCACCTCACTGGGTATGATTAAAGCTAGTCTTTCCCCAGGCTGTGATTACAGTGGGAGGTGGGAAAAGTTACATTACAGAAGGTGTCAGCGCTAAAGACAGAGGGAAAGACAAAAATGAAGTGTAACAGCGATGAAGACAGAAACATGAAACGGAAATCTACACAGAGAATGGGATAAAGAGTAATGGAGACAGAGAGAGAGAGAGAGAGAGAGAGAAGAGAGTGATTCAGTACTCACGCCATGATGCCAGACAAATGGAATATCTCAGCGGAGAGGTAGGCCATGTAGCTGTACATGAAGACAAAGAGGGGCTCGATGACACGCTGGTGGGAGGTGAAACGTGATGTTAAGGCTGACAGGAAACCGTAGATGGCTCCCACCAAAACACCACCCATGGAGACCACGAGGAAACTCAGAATGCCCAAAAACACGTCCACAACGGAGACGGTGCCTACTCCAGCAAATTCCTCAAACAGGTGATAGAGAACCTGAGTGAGGGAGAGAAAGAAAGAAAGACAGAGAGAGAGAATCATTGTCTGTCGCGTGCAGTCACCAGACATATGGTTCTCACACCTACCAATAAGGGACGATGGTGAACAGGATACAGAGCTAAAAAACAAAAGTTTACTGCTTAGAAGTGGAGTTTGTTTGAATTTTTTGTGAGCGAGGAGGCACTACAGACCTCTAAGGATAACTGTGGTCTGCTATAGAAAATAAGGCAGATGGAAAGAAAGAAAGAAAGAAAGAAAGAAAGAAAGAAGAGAGAGGAAGTCCAATTTCAATGTAAATTGGTACGAGAACATTTCTAACAGGAAACACTTCTCCAGTGCTCTCAGACTCTGTTTCATGCATCACTGAATTGAAATGGAACGGAGAAACAAGGAGCTGAAATTGACGGAGACAGACGGCCAGAGAAATTTCTTCACTGATAGAATTTTGCAAAGATGTGAGATCTGAGAAATCAAAAACACAGCTGACACATCGCTGACTGATCATTAAGTGAAATGAGTCACTGTCTAAAATAAGGAAACAAAGACCAAATCAATAACTGTTATATTCAAACCCAATGTAGCCTGATCGACAGAACTGCCAGGGGTGTGAATGGAAATGCATGGTCTTACTAACAGAGTCCACTATCCATAAAACAGCTCATGCATGCAAAAGCACAGTGGCTTGCCGCTGTAGGGGAATTTTCTGTTACAATAAAAAACATTTGAGATCAAGGCACTGCCGAGCTGCCAAGTCATAAACCAACCAAACGAACTAAAGAAAAGAAAAGAGAGAACAATTTGAGTTCCAGTAGCCTCCCATAGAAGAAACCACATAAAAGCTTTCAGTGATTGCCACAGCAAGCGTCCTGAACGGCATCAACATCACCAACAAACACACACATAAAAGCGAAGGCTAAGTCTGCCATGCCGGCTGATCACAGAGCACCCACCACTGTGACGGCATCGTTCAGCAGGGATTCGCCAAAAACCAGGATGTGAAGCAGCTCGTTAATGTGGATCTCCTCAAACACGGCCAGCACAGCGACGGGGTCCACGGCCGAGATGATGGCTCCAAAGAGCAGACAGGACAAGAGGTCCACCCTGAGCAGGTTGGCACCTTCAATCTGACAAACTGCGTAGAGGAGACCACCGATGAAGAAGGAGTTCCATAAAGTGCCAACGACGGCAAACATGAGGATGGTACCAAGGTTCTCCGAGAAGGGGCGGATGGGTAAGAAGTAGCCGGCATCGAGAATGATGGGAGGCAGCAGATAGAGGAAGAAGACCTTGGAATCCAGAACCGGTGGAGATTCTCCCACTAACTTGATAAGACCTCCCACCAACAAACCCACCACGATCAGCAGGCAGCTCTCTGGAACGATGGAGGACAGCCGTGGTATCAGGTGAAACCCTGTGAGGAGAGATAGGAGGAGAGAGGGAGAGAGGGAAGGAGGGAAAGAGATAGAGAAAGGGACACGTTGAAATTAAAGAGTTTACTGTTGCAAAATCATCGTGTTACGGACCCCAGTCAAATATAAACAACAACTATTCACACAGTAATCAAAAGTCAAAATGAAGAATTTAGCCTAATGATGTTCTCCTAAGGGGAAAAAAAAGTATTCTGTTAGGAGCTGGTGTCTTTTACATGTTTAAAAATATTTGTGATGGCAGGCTGGGAACCCCATGTGTGTTGACACAGCTGTTGAATTCATTGGTGAGTTGTAAGCTACTTTATGTTGTTTATCTTTGTTTTCACATCAGGGGCTCATCCTCATTTATCCAAATAACTTATGCGCAGCTGTTACTGGAACCCAAAGTTAGCTTTTTTTTGGGATCAGGGTAAAGGCCATCAGCACTGACAATTGTATTTTTCCATGCAATTTGACATTTCCTATTTCAGACATATTACCAATCCCATGTTCTCTTTCTTACTAGTCCAGGCATGTCTGGATTCAGATTGGAAAACTCAAAAGGCCTTGAATGTGCATGGTATGTAAAACGTGACAGCAGAGGGTATGATGAAGGGGAGTGACTACGCAGCGGACACATACCCAGGCAAAATAAAAAAAAAAAAAAACCCTTACCACAAGAAACCAGGAACAGGAACAGAGCACAAAAATTTTGGGTTAAAAGCGTCACCCTACTTCCCCTATATACCCCTGCCAAAACAGGCATCTGCCCACACCCACACGTTGACAAACAAAAACCAGAGACGTGTGAGTGTGTCCCCCTTAAAAGAAATTAAAAAAACAACAACAAACAAAGTTCCTTTGACAGCGCACATACACTTTTGTCAATGTGGGTACCAAAATACCTTTTCCTCAAAAGACAAAACAACAAACAAGATGTTCATTCCTCATAAGCAGTCTGGAACCTACTACCGAATTCTTTTCTCTGACAATAAAGTCAAAGGGAACAGCTTTAAAAATATGTTGACAGCAGACACTGGTTGTGTATGTCTGTCTGTTTTTGTGCGCTTTCTTTTTTTTAGGTCGTTTTTTTTTTTTCCCCCCTCTGAATTCACTCAATTGAGCCGTAGCAATTAACTGCAGAACTAGGGCTCTGTCATGACGTTAACACGGTTCACACAACAGTCCCGTGAGATTTGTTGTCAAATTAATTTTTTGATGCCTGAAGAGAGACGATGTTTGACAAACAGTTCCAGGAGAGGACTGATTGTACTAATAACCTTGGTCATCACGGACAGCCATTCGATGCCGGCGTTCGCGCTTGTCCAAAAGTCCATTACGCCGTTTTCTCCTACCGCTCGACCTGGCGCGAATCCCTTCCACACAATACGACAGCGTGGCGCGAGCGGCTGCTGTATTAGGTTAAATAACGAGAGTGAGCAAACAGCATAGCCTCTGAGGAGGTAGCAAAAACTAGCCGAGTCAGAATCCTTCATTCGTCTATATTTAGACCACGGATTTGCAAGGTCACGTCTCCTTCACCCTGGCAACGTGCCCAGGTATGAAGCTTTCAAAAGGTCTCCAAAGCATTCTCTCTGATCCCGCACGACAAAGAGTTTGCAATATTTAAAATCCCTTCTGTTGGCACTCAGGGGGCACGCCATATGGCCCTGACTGGCCAAAAAAAAGGCATGATAACACGCAAAACTGTGAACAAAACTCAGGATAGGTAAGGTGGTAAGCGGCTTCTACTCTACAGCACACATTGTGAATAACCAATTAACACCTCTATGGCTTGTTAAGCGAAATAATCAGCATCTTACAAGTCTTAAAATGTAGCCCTCCAAAGAAGCGTTACTCATTTTTGCACACGGGAGCTCAATAGTGTCGGCTCAGGGTATCGCATGAATTAATTAGGATTTTAGACAGTAATCTCTGAGGCAGTTTTTCAGTTGAGATTTCAATAGAACTTGACGGCTGAAACAGGCACAGGTGGGGTTGTACCTTAGCTATTATAAAGTTGCTAGGGCCCAGGAAAAGTATTTTAGAAAAAGTTAGGTCTAGCACTATTTCTGGAGTAAGTCGTTACAGTCACCACCATCACAGGTGAACATATCTCCAAAAGCAAGGCTGGCGAGAGTTCATGGTCAGTATGTGATATTAAAAACCCACCGTAACGGTGTGCAAAATCATTTATGAAGTCATTCCACATGATTACTATTCTTAAACAGTCTTTCATAGAAACCACGCTCTGACGTCAGCTGAGACAGCTGCATCAGTGTAAACAAAGCTGAGATGAACGCTAATCTACTCTAGCGTAAAATACTCAACAGCAGCTCTGAGTGACCCAAACAAGTCAAACGACATGCTGCCTCTTCCACAGGCCAGGGGACCTGGTGCCATTCAACTCTGGACTCAAAAAGTCAGAACCCTGACCCAAAAGCATTGTAAAGTCATGATTAACATGATTAACATAGCTACTCAGTACAAAGACTAGCAAGGGGTTAGTGTGAGTGGGGTTTTTTTTCGTTGTTGTTGTTTTGTTTTAATTCAACCCCAGGGCTAGACCACAATTTTCCATATGCATAAATCATGAGGGAGATGATCATAACCTCTCTCGAATACCTTCAGCTTTGAGCTGAATACTAAGACAAAACAAAACAACAATAACAACTAAAGCAGAGCATGATGCTTTAAAAACACCAGGAGGATCCCACAAGCCTCTGCAATTTTTACTCTTGGAAAAACTTTTTAGAGGCTTTGGCAATCAAGTCCAGCTTTCATAAATAGAAAAATCAGGCTAGTTAGTGTAATTCTACCTCTTGACAAGAGGGTAATTACACTTTACATTTCTCTCTCTCTCTCTCTCTCTCTCTCTCTCTCTCTCCCTTTCTTGTTATTCTAAACGTAAGCCTTCCTCTCCTATTTTACCACATCTTATTGTAACAATGCTCTTTCTTAACATTACAGAAGAAAGGAAGAGTGTTAGGTAATCGACAAAACGAAAGACCAAACAATTGCCAATAATGATTCAAGCACACCCTCTTAAAAGGAACGGCGTTGCGGTGGAAAATTCCAACGATAGCTTGTTCGACCTGTTTAAAAGGCTCAAGTGTGAAACGATTATTACTGTACTGTACGAAAACCGGGGGAAGATGATTAAGGGAAAAAAGCGTTATACGTAGAAAAAGAGCCCTAGAGACAACAGACTATCTGCCTGCTTTGCATTACAGCTGTAAAATTTACAAAATCTTCCCGCATGTTATAGGCTACCCTTATAAGACAGGCTTAGATACCTCACTGGAAGTACGCTCCGTAGTGTATACATAACACATTTAGTATATCAGACGATAACAGAGAGCACAAAAAACACCACATGCAGTTTTCAGTGGTCCACTACGTCAGACGCTCTGGGCAAAGACGATAATTGCGATTGCTGTGTACTAAGTAATTCGAAAACTTCCTGATTGGGTAGTTTTGGCAGCTTTGACAGCACGTTTACTTAGGTAAGCGGTTGGCTCACTACACGAACACCAACAAACCTGATGCTAATTCTAGCCGCTGACTACCCCCATGCCTAATCAACACCCATAAATAACCCAACTAATACAGTTTGGTCAGTGTACAGCCGAGATATGGCACAGCTGTTTGGGCAGAGACTTCACTCACTACCGACGGACGGCATTCGCTTGAGACTATGAATTCATGACGGTCTACTGAAATTAACCAGACGCTTAAGTAATCTGTAGCGGTCATAACCAATGGCAATTTATTTTTAAAAAGAGAGAAAGACCGTAAAGGGTACAACACGTTGTTCTGTCTTTTCACTCTTTAAATTCCATGAGGAAATTTGGGGGAATCTGATAAAGGATGTATAAAATGGGAGGAAAATAAGATAAGGGGAGATTATTGGTTGGTCGTTATGTCAGTTGTGTTTACCATCCGAAAAGCACGGATAATCACGAAATTATCACTAGGGCGTTAAAAATGTTCTTCCTCGCGAAGGGAAGGATGAGAGAAAGAAAAAGTCAATTAAACATCTCTCCCACTAGAAAAAAAAAGCTATCTATCGCGAACTGATGCCAGATTTCTCATCTCAACTGGTCTGTGTCAAGCTATCATTAAAATCGTCACACTCAGAAGTTCCACTGAATAGGAGATGACAACGGCACCAGCATACTCGGGATGCAGCACATCAAGTTGGGAGCGCACCCCCCAAAAAAAAGCACAGGGCTGGTGGCACCAGTAAAGCTCCTCACAAAAAATATAGCAACTAGGCCTAGGCTAACTATTATATATCTCTCATTTCCTCTGGCATCGTTGTGAGCATAGAGTCTCTGTAAACACAGTAGTCAAGGTGTTACTGCTTAGTATTGTAACCTTGCACTGTATCAGGTGAACATCCATGCCTCTCACTCATTCACTCGCTTTGTCTCTCTCTCTCTCTTTCATTGTAATACATGAGTTGCCGATGAATGTGAAGGCACCCCTATCACTAGTAAGAACCAGTAACAGGTGGAGAGACATTTCACAATCAACTGCTTAGATCTTATCTTTTCTGTAATCTTTTTCTTGCTCAGACTGATCCTCTAATCAGAGAATTCTGTCCTCACGCTCTTGAGATGATGACAAACACCCTCCAATGCATGTGGTGATCACAGCTTAGGGATGCCCTGAATATCTGAGCTCGGTCCCAAAGAACAAGCCACTTCATCAAACTCACCAGTGAGATGTGTGGTATCTCTTGGACATAAAAAGCAGGGGAGCACTTCAGTAAGCAAGGAGCTGATAACTCATAGGGAGTTTTTCCTTCCCCCTGTCCTGAGTTTGTCTCCTTTCGACACATCAACCTCAGCTTCTCAGAGGCACTGGAAGCTTTAGGTTGTCGTAGGATTCCTGGATTGCATGCGACAACATGCTACAGTTGCTTTCTTCTATACTCTCTCTCTCTCCCTTCACTCTTTTTTTCTGTAGAGTTGTAACATGATAGAAACATGCAAAATGATGCAAAATGGGACAAACCCAGTCCAAAGTGGAAAAAAATTGCCGAGATGTCTTTAACGCGTTCATCCCCCTATCTCAGAGTGCTTTATATCAGTTCAAATGACTCAGGGGGTGAGCAGGTTCTCACACAAACTATTTACAGAACGATATATATTTTTTCTCTGTTTAAGGAACAATGCTTTAGGTCATTTGTGTGTGTGTGTGTGTGTGTGTGTGTGTGTGTGACCTTAATAAACACATGCAGAGTAAATGACGACCAACCCACGAGCATGTAAAACACGTGTACATTGACAAAGAATGCAAATGAGAATTTCTTTCCTTCCCTGTCACATGCCGAGTAAAAAAAAAAGCATGAATGGATTCTACAGCTAAGAACAAAGGGAGCCGTCATGTGAGGCCTCGGTCTCTCTCTCCCTTCAGTCGACCCGATGCTCCAGACAGAGGCCGTGTGTTTAAGTCAGGTCTGCAAAAGGGAACTTTTCACAGCTGAGTGCTGGAACTTTGTCTCACACACGCTGTTCCTACCCAAGTCAACAGAAAGGCTGGCTTAGGAAAAAATGGGGGGGGGGGGGGGAAATCGCCATCTTTATCGCAGTCAGAAGCCGTGATTGGTTGCCAGGCGACTAATCTACATGGTACAATGACAATATGACAGAACAGAGAGCAGGGAATAGAGAGAGACAGAGAAATACAGAGAGGAGTCTTGCTGGGGTGGGGGGGGGGGGGGGTGTTTTTTGTGAGACAGAGGTGGGAACAGTAATAGCATGAGATGGAGAAAAATTACACGAATCTCCCATTCTCCTGTCTCTGAACCCACAAATGAACAGATCTTGCCTTGGACTAATTGTCTTTCTGTTGATAAAGCCTTTCAAATTCCTTACAGGGCGTGAGATTACAGACAGATTGATCATTAAGCATTCGTCCGTCTGTGTAACAGCCCAATGACTGCAAAAGAATTCATCTCCTAGACTGATTTATTCCCCAAATGTGAGAAATCCAATTACACACACTCACAGCCTTCCACCTGAATGAGACCCAGCGAGAGTTTTACAGGTATTTCAATCACGGCTTTAACGGAAAAAAAAAAAATCCACATCCTAAAGTTAAAAAAAAAAAAAAAAAAGACATCCCAAAATGGTTTATGGGTAACATCTAAACAACATTTTATTGTTTTTTGTTTCTTTGGGGGTTTTTTTAGTGCTTTTGGTTTAGGCCTGTTAGTTCATTGAATTCTGGAGAATTTTTCTTTTTTTCATTCCAGTGCTAAAAATTGAACTTGTGTTGAATTTAGATGTTTGATGTGATTTTCGTAATGTGTCACATCTGCACGGTTCCGAGTCGTGAGCTGTCCCGCCCTTCTTTAATCTACCTGATTAGCCTCAGTCACTTCCCGGCACAGTCATCACGGGACGTACGTAAACAGATTAAAGCTGGCTGCAGGAAGGGCAATACTCACCCACGCAAGATACTAGACAACCATTAAACCATTCAAAGTCATGGCGGCATTCCTCAGTCATAAAACCAGACCATTTTGGCGTAAATGTATCACGAAATGCTAGTAAGATAATCAATACATATCCATTATTTCATTTTCATTTTCCTTGGAAGAGCTAATCATATGTTGTATTTTTGGCAGTCATCTCATGTGTTGGTCTGCATCACAAGTATCTTAGCATAGCATCTTATCTTGGTATTTTACTAGCTTGTATTTTGTCCTCATGAACAGTTTTGACAGAAATAATGAAAGGTATTTTGAAGCCAGCAGCTATGCTCAAGGTACCACGAAGCTTTGATGTTAATGCTAAATAAACATATCAGCTTTCCTCGAAGAATTATGCAAAGAATTCAGTCCACTGACTTCCTTGTGTTAAGGAAGCGATGAATTCTGATGTCTTGCTTTTGTCAAGAATGTCATAGTCATTGTAATCAGCAGTCAGTCGCACCATCCAGAGGATCAGGTCTGAAAAGGAAAACAGACTGTAGAAACTAAACGGTTTTGCTGACACTGCAGAAATGCTGATGTTTGCTACAGACATCTCAATACGCCAGGTTTGTTCAGACAGGAGCAACATTGTCCTGTGAAAGCCCATCAATGTGCCCATTCATCATGACTTGTTGCTCAGTAGAGTCACTGGTTTGACTAGCGGGTAGTTGGTCAGACAACTACTCTTTTTCATTTGAAATCGTCAATCTTAAGCATTCAAATACAGAGAAGGGCGCCAGTCATTCCTAATAGTGATTCTTGTTGAGTATTATCAAAAAACAATAAATATGATCAGTTCGCTAAAGTTATGATTATTGCTGAACTTTTTTTTTCCTACATTAGAAGGCAGTTTTAGATGTAGACAACTGTGAGACTCTGCACATCCTTTCAAAAAGTGATTTTAAAAATGCATTGACACCCCCAGAGACCTTTACAACCACAGTAAAACAATCAGTGAAAGAGGGAGTTATCCAACTTATAGAACAAGGGTTAAGAAATAACAATCCATGAGTAAAAAGCTGATAAGTTTAGAAAAGACGTATTGTTTGAAACAAGTAAACTCTCTGGAGACCTGCCACACCCTAAAAATCCTAACTGTGTTTGCCAGAGATAAGACATTTGCCCTTTGAGTGGTTCCAGCATTTTGCTTATAGCTGTCTCTTTTTCAAAAGATTTGATTTTGTAAAAATGCTAAAACTCTGGGGAAAGAATTGTATTAAAATTGTATAAAAAAAAGACTACTTATATTTCTGATTCAAACTCCTGTCAAATGTCTATTTATACTCAAACTTTCAACCAGATTATAAAACTAAAGGGAAGAAACGCATTTCGAAATGAAGACAAGATGTCTGGACTTTGCTTCTTTAAGACAAACACTGTGTAAACTCTGGTTTATCTCCCTGTTCATTTTCTCCAAACAGTCACAGGACAATAACAACTATACTGACCCAAATAACTGTTTCTCGGTTAACATCCTGAGAATAGACGAGACTGCGCATTTTCCCCCCATCCAAGCCCCAACACAACTGATTCAACTTATCTTTCCATTAATGAGCACTTGAGATCTTGAAACTAAATGTGCTTATTCTAAGGACTAACAACCTGCAAAGTCTGGGTGGCTCCACAGAACTAGAGCAGGTGTGTTCAACGTGTGGGGCAGGGCACGAGCACCTGTTTTAGGCAAGTATAATGTAAAAGGATGGGGGGGGGGGTAAGTTCAAACACAGACAAAGGGGTGGGGGGGGGGTATATCGAAAAAAGGTTGAAAACTCCTGGTCTACAGTTGGGAAACTCTATTCCATATCCTGGCCTGCTTCAGGTGGACAGGCTGAGAACTCTACATGACACACCTTTATTAATAATGAAGAGTCACTGAAGTCCCTGAAACATTAATGTTTCACTGTGTGCTCTAATCCTGTAGTTGCATGTCAGTTTAACACAGAGCATATGCAGGATGCTACACACAACCACGTCTTCGCCAGCAGTAGGAAAGCTGAGACACTTGAGAACACAAAATTACAACAGCTAACATTGTGCATAACCTTTCTACATCTCATAAAGAGCTGTAAATCGATTGCTGTTTCCAAAATAGGTGGCACAGTAGGCAGGTAGACCAGAGTCGTAAAAACTACATATAACGCAGGAAACTTAGAGAGGACAGACAGATGCATGACTGTATACTTCAGTATGACAGGAGGTACAGAAAAACAGGCAGTCTAATGATATTAGTCAGTTATAACTGATATGTCCTGTTTTCAAACTAACCGCATATCCACCCCCCTCTAACTCTTCTTGGCAAGCGTGGCTCACCAGGAGATGAATTCTAATGAAACCAAAGGGAGTACACTAGACCTTTGTCTGTCCTCAAGCCAACCCACTCGTTTTTTTCCCCCAATTATTATTATTATTATTATTTTATTGTATTATTTCCTTGTTTTCCGTACCAGCAGGTTCATGGCAGGTCCAAATGAGTCATTTTCTAAATAACAAATATTGACCTCCACTTAGACTGACGGGTAAAGCAAGTTGGTGGCTATATCTCCAATTGTACCATGTGTACAATTCACCAGGGCCATGTGAAATCGTTTTGTGGGTTTTTGCAGTCAGTCTGTTTGCAGTGCAAACAACGGGTGTGGCAAACGTTATTGAGTTGCATTGAGAGTTTCATCGCATATTAACCCAAAGACCCAACGTTAATTGTTTAACCGCAATCCTAACCCAGCATTTGCCAAAAAGACTTGTCAGGACAGATTGGTTTCGCTGAACTCTAGTTATGCAAACCAGGTTTTATCCAATGACATTAATAACATCACTGTGTGAGCAGTATATTATGCTTAATCTGAACGCATACGGTCAACGAGACAATTTAGCGATTTGACTGTTTGCAGCTGTGTTGTGGGTAATTTTAAAGCATTTTTTTTTTCTGTGGGTCAAATCTGTTTTATTATGTTAAAGATTGCCTAAATTACATGCCACATTATCTCACACACCCAAAACAGACATTCATAGCAGTCTTGTCTCGTTAATGGTTACACAGCCTTGAGAAACTATTTTTAACTTCAAAGAAGAAAATGGAAAATTAAAAACAAAAGGCCCATTTTACATCATTATAAGCCTAATGAAGGGGCTGGAGCTGAATTTTTTTTTTTTAAAAAAAAGTGCATTAGAAATAAAACATATTATTTCACTCTCTCAGGTCCAATGAGTCATGGTTCTTTCCTGGAAATATTGATCAGGAAAACAGAATGAGAAAATCTTTTTTTTTTTCTTCTAATTAATCTTATAACTTGATGTGAAGAGGGACCTACAAGAGCAGCAATTCACCTCAGGGGATCGGAAATTGTTACTGGACAGAAGAGGTATTTATAAAATGCTGGGTTTAATAAAGAGCTCTCTTTCAGGAAGAGCTTATTTCTGTCACCGTAGCTTAAGACACACGCAGCTCAATCTGCCACGAGAAAGATAAAACAAGGGCTGAAGGTCACAGCATACATCCATTTATTTCCTCTGTCTTTCTCCTTCCCCCCCTCCCTCATTCATTCTTTCTTTCTTTCTTTCTTTTCCACCCCACCTTCTATCTCCTTGCTTATCTTTCATATCTTGGTTGGACAACTGCCCTCCTCTCCAGTGCTATCCTTTCTGAGCCTTCTTTCTCTCCCTCTCCACTTTTCCAATTGAAAGTCCTCTCCAGAATCCAGCCTGCCAAGGCTCCCCTCCACACTCTCACACAGGCACCATCCTTGCTACTGGTGCAGGGAACTGGCAACACTCCTGGCACCTTGTGAAAGGCAGCAGGGACCACTGCAGAGGCCCTGCATACTGACTGGAGGGAGGGACAGTTGGAGTTACGGATGGATGGGTGGGATAGATGGTTGGATAGACAGATAGATAGATAGATAGATAGATAGATAGATAGATAGATAGATAGATAGATAGATAGACAGATAGAGGTGGGTGGGTTATAAAGGGAGAGTGACAAAGGGAGAGAAGGAGATGAGGAAGCAGTGAGTGGAGACTGAGTAAATGAGACAGGAGGAAATAAGGAGGTGACAGAACATGGAACTGTTCTATCAACAATCAAGCCGTGTGAGTTTAACAGATAACCTGGCATTAATGGTAACAAGGAATTAACAACAACAACAAAAAAACCTTGCCTCAGTTATCATTTGTGTGGGAACTGTGCCAGAAGACTGTAAGAGGACAGTATGCCAAGCTGATGTCCACAAGCATCAGACAAGCATGCGCTAACCCCTCAGAAAACCAACCGCATACTGCAGAGGATCTGTGTATGAGGCCAACCAAAACCTAAACCCTGGACAACAGTATCTCTGCCCACCACATTCCTCTCTCTCAGCATTCGGCTAGTGTCCAAGTGTATGAATACTAAACAGAGCTGAGTGGAATGGCATTACATCAGCGAGAGAGACAGAAAAAAAAAAAAACCCATCTTATTACTCCTGAAGAGTTTGAAGTAAGGCGCATCATTGCTCAGGGACACGTTTCCCGTTCTTCTAAAGAACTACTGTCGTTGTCCAAGAGCGTCAGGGCAAGCTTGTTCAACAGAGCGCGACGCCAGGTGGCAATATTATTGTGTGTTAACTCATGCCTGACACTGATTTTTGCATACGATAACGTGGTAACACGATTTCTGGGCAGCAAACTTCCACTGGGTGGGGTTGCTGTGGGAAAGCCGGCTTTACATCAGCGTGAGGCAGTGGTTCAGTGTTCAAGAAGTCAACACAACCAGCCAATCTAAAACTACAGGACATTTATGTATACACTTAGTAAGTGTTTTTTTGTTGTTTTTTTTTAAATATTACGAATCTATTTACAAAATGTGTCTGTTTCATTTAATATCTGAAATGGGTACCGGAATGACAGATTAAGCATTCATTCACGCGTCAAAGTTCAAATAACAAACTCACCAAGTTTCATCAAGGAAGCCAGCAGCACCCATAGCGCTATCTCGAATGGGATACGGACGTGTTGGTAATCAAATTCTAAGACAGGGAATGCTTTTCTTGACTTGTTGTCGTGGTGCTTCCCTTCATGATCTTGGCTCCTATGTGAATGATTATGGTTGTCTTGACCATTTCTGCTGGACACATCCGGAGAACTGCTTGCCCCAAGCGGCAGTATTGTTCCCAGTATTAATGTCATAATTAGAAACATCAGCAGTCCCCTACCCATTAAAGTTCTGTGCCCGGGGGCAGGACGAAAGGGCACTCGTGGAATCATGTCCAAATAAGTTTGAGAGCAGTGCCTCCTCTTGCTGTTATAGACGGTGAATGAGCAAAGCACGAACGACACCAATAGCTAAGTTTTCGAAGGCGTCGAAGAAAGCTTTATTAAACAAACAGAATTTAAAAAATCAGCTGAAACGTTCTGTCATTAAAGCGAATTATGTGATGTTTTCTTCCTGGCTTAGGTTGAATTACCACTGACGACACAGATGTGTCTTAAATCCTACACAGGTAACTCAGCAAGCTACCATGAAACAGGAAATGCATTACGTACGCATTCCTTGCGACAAGTATTTCAAAAATCTACACATCTTTTCTGTTGAAGCTCCAGAGAAACACTTGACGGTCTCATCAGAAATGTCGTTAATCTTATAATTTCTTTGCCAGTGCATCCTGCCTGTGCACTCGTCGTAGCCTACACTTCATTACGTACAACCGACAGCCTCTCCGATGATAGAATGCCGCAGGTAATGCTGACAGAGAAATGACGTGAGATGTCAACTTAGAGAGGTCCTATTCACCAGAGCGGCTGAAGGGGTTGAACTCTTAGTTTGCATTTTTGAGGGTGACTCGACCAGTGTCACGCTCGCTGTCATACAGTGTCCTGTCCTGTCCTGTCCTAACAGAAGGAGAGAGAGAAAGAGAGAACATCCCCTTTTAAACTCTAAAAAATAACAATGTGTCGAGGCGTGACGATTCCTGTTGGTCTCCGAGTTTTCAGGAGGTGGATCCTCTTTCAAGACACTCTGCCTTGGTGAATTTCTACCCCACACGAGTGGAACACGTTCTCCGGTCTGCTCAAAGATGATGCTCTTGGCTAAATACAACCTTCAAAACACACCCAATGGAGGGGGGGTTGAAAATGGGCGGGGGGTGAAGATTTGGTGGTGGAGGGGGTGGAGGAGAAGGGAACAGGCGTGCGGGGTTCTTTTTTTTTTCTTTTTTTTTTTTTAATCAGCCACAGCGACATCCAGTGGTGAGGAGTGTGTCTCAAACGACCTTGCGATTAGTACCGTCCCGTTTAGATGATCACTCTGATGTGTCCTTCAGCTGCCCCCAAGGGTTGGGTCTCGCTTGTACTCCTTTTTACATGGATTTTCCACCAAAATTCGGTCATGTGAAATAAATTTAAAATAAATACAGATATTGTGATTGGTCTGGGAACAGTGTGAAATTTACAATATGTTTCTGTTAAACTGTTTTCTGGACCTTGTCTTCAAAGATAGTGCTTTGAAGTCATTGCATGTATACATATTAGAAATGTTCAAACATGTTTGTATTTGTGTCAAGCTATAATCCTCTGGAGGAAAAATCAATATGGAAAAAGTGAGGCTTATTAGCTTATTAGCCTAATTAGTCAAATCATGTTCCTCCAGCTCATTCACATGAATGTAAAAATTTCCTAAGGCTTTAGTGAGGGCCAGTACAGAACTACAGAGAAGGCCACTAAGCAAGCTCGGCTGTTACCCCCCTGCATAGTGGAGAAGGTCATTGTTAAAGCATGGCCACTCATATCTGTAGTAATGAGATCAGAATGTGGCCTGCAACCAAAAGAAACACGACAGAATTAATGCATAATGGAATAAGCCACTTTGGTCTTGCCATCCCATATCCCCCCCCCACCACCACCCCCACCCCCGCCTGTGTAATTTAGGGGAGAGAGAGCTACAAGTGACATTACCACTACCACATACAAGGCGAACAGACTATATGTCCCATGTATGGTGGACTACAGTTCAGTCTCTATTTGTTAGACAGACTTGTTCAGACTACATTCATTCACTGGATAGTTTCAGTTGCTTCTCGCCATTCTCTCCATCTCGCATGTACACCCATTGACCCATAGCCTGGAGAGGCATTCAGTGCTGGATATAGAGCACCTCACAACTTTAGTTTGTCTAAAGGGTGAAGCATGAGTCAAGAGTTCTTTGGAATTCAGCTTGAAAGGCAAACCTTTCTCTTCCGTCAAAAGCAATCTTTAATTGCATTTATATATATATATATAAATACAGCGCATGCATGTAGCTCTCTCCTCTTCCTTGTTGTGGCTACAGTTCCTTTACAAGCCTGATTTGCATTCTCTAAAATATTCCAAATATGACTCCAAACGACATGAAACGCTAAGAGAAAATAAAAGGATACAAGCAGCCGCGGTCTAAGGAGAACAAGACATATTTAGTTAAGCATAAGTTAAAGACAGGCCTGGTCTATTTCTATATCCGGATTATTGTACATACTTTAGTGTTTCAGGAGGAACACGTGAACTCAAGGGCCTTAAAGACACGCTTTTAAACCACAGTGTGGGAACAGAATGCAGAATTCCAGTCTGCATTTATGGGTATGTCAGAAACGCTGGAATTCAGGCCAATCCAAAAATGAATTAGGGACACAATTACGGAAGGGCTCCATCATCAGATCTTGTGCAAACTGACCTGTGCATCACCGTTATTATAGAAATAGAGGGACACTCACTCACTCACTCACTCATTATCTAAGCCGCTTATCCTGATTAGGGTCGCGGAGGGTGCTGGAGCCTATCCCAGCGCTCATAGGGCAAAAGGCAGGGAAACACTCTGGACGGGTCGCCAGTCCATCACAGGGCAGACACACGGACAAACACACTCACACACACATTCATACCTAAGGGCAATTTAGTGTCTCCAATTCACCTAACCTGCATGTCTTTGGACTGCGGGAGGAAACCAGAGTTCCCAGAGGAAACCCACACAGACATGGGGAGAACATGCGAACTCCACACAGAAAGGACCCTGGCCACTCGGCCGGGAACCGAACCCGAAACCTTCTTGCTGTGAGGCGACAGTGCTACTCACTGTGCCACCGTGCCGCCATAGAGGAACACAACTGCACAAAATGTGTCATTTTTAATGTTACATTGCAGGTAGAGTTTTTAGTGTGTTGTTACCATATTGTCTTTTGTATGCTGATGGGAAACATTTGGAACCACTCCTACAGTTCTGAACAAACTATGGTTTTTAATGAATACCCCCCCCCCCCCCCATAAACACACACACACACACAACACACAACACACACTTTCACACTGGAGTTTAAAGGTGACATGTAATCATAGTAAATGCTTTAATTTGAGAGTTTGACTCAGAGTTTGATTACTTTGGCCTAAACTGAAGTCATATGTCTTCATGAACACAACTGCATATTGTCTCCGTTGTCGGAGAAAAATAAACCAATTCAATAGGATGTGTCCCTCAGCAAGCATCTTAGCCACTGTTACAGTTTCCAGTGTTTTTTGCAGTAGAGACATCAAAGCACAAAACACCTCTGGGAGTAAAAACTGCTATTTGTTGTTATATTGCAGCTCTGAATCATTCTCTTTCTCCTCTGATAGGCAGACAATCAATAGCAAAATCAAAGACAGACAAGGAGAGAGAGAGAAAAACAATGAGCGAGAGAAAAAGAGAACTGAAAGACAGGATCATCAGAGTTGTTTACAAGCGGCATATACGTTACAAGACCTGACATCGCAGTGAAGGTAATGCAATTATTATCCTGATTCTTAAGCGGTACATTTCATTAGAGCCAAACCACAAGACTGAATTGACACTGTCATGTGTCTGGACTTTGTAAACATTCTCGTGGGCACTCAGAAGGCAAAAAGGTACTGTTGACACTCAGGGTGTATGATAGATCTGTCAACACAGGGTTATTAAAGGAGAGCCTTGGGTTAAAAGAGAGAGAGAGAGAGAATTTAATTTAAAAAAAGAGTACTTTTCAATAAATATAGAAACTGAAACATTAAATGTGATGTTAGCCACACCGGCTTCACATATGTCATCAAAACAAACAAAACAACTGTTTGTGTGTAGGAAGTATAAAAAAAACACAATATGGTATGGACTCCTGTATGCCTCGGGCAGAACTGCCTTGTGTCATATGCTTAGCATGAGTAACATGCAAATCCCTCAG
>NC_044502.1:41162521-41210021 GCF_902362185.1 Chanos chanos
ATACAGGTCTGTAATAAGAGCTCGCTAACCTCAGACAGCCTGAGAGAGAGAGAGAGAGAGAGGGAGAGGGAGAGAGAGAGACAGATAGAGAGGAGAGAGACGGAAAGAGAGGAGAGAGATGTACCACTTCATCCGTAACCAGCTGTGTGTCTGTCTAAGTCACTGAGTGTGAGTAGTGAAATGCAGACATGGGTCGTTTTTTTTTTTTTTTTTTTCCTTTCAGCAGAACAATGGAAGAATGGCCCAACCTCAACTCTGTCTCTCCCACATATATTTACATTCTGTCATCACAACGCAGAGACCTCACAACTGTGCTATAAATGCCCACAATAAGCACATTGTTAATTGCTAGACCTTCCCTGTGCCATCGCTCAAATAAGTGGGATGTCAGCTTAGCAACATGACCTCTTATAATTTCGGAGACATTAAAGGAGAGATGTCTCCCCGCACTAACCATTTCTCTAAAAGGTGTTAGAAAGCCCACGCTCTCATTACGTTATGTGTGACTGAGGGCTCCGCACAGACAAGTTTGACTGGCCTTTACTCCCTGGCCCTCACAAATGCAGCTTTTGTCTAAATCTTAGCTCTCTGACAACATCACTGGGGAAGAATGAACAAACAACACTTGTTTTATTGTTGGTTTTTTTTCTATTTTTTTTTCTTTTTTTTTTCTCTTTTTTTCCCTTCTTCTTCTTTAGGTGGGGAATAAAATGTGGCGGTTTGTGAAAATCGCTGATGTAAGCCGTGGGAGTACTGGGAAACAAAACCGCTTGTGATATTGTCTGTTAGCAAAGAGGGGAAGACAGGCCAGAGGGTGTGTACAGTCCGTGAGTGTGTGTGTGTGTGTGTGTGTTTGTGTGTGTGTTTCTATATTGTGTAACTATATTCCTATTTTAATCATGTTGTGTAATATATATTTGTGTCTGTAGTTCTTAGAATATATGTAAGGTGACAGAGGTGATTGGACTGACATAGAAGCTCATTATAGCCTCTGTCCATATTGATTATATCATGAGTTTACAGTATGTATGTGTGGCTTGCGTGATTGGGAAAGTGGCTGGACGTTGATTGAAAGTCATGGATTTCCATTACAATGCCACTCAGCCTTAGTGATGATTGCATGACTGTTTTTCTTTTTCTTTTTTTTTTTTTTGCAATGACATTTTCCATTGTGTTGTGAGCTGAATGAGGTAAAACCTGTTAACTTTCACATTGCCTCCAAGGGCTGTGACGTCATCAAACAAAACTAAGATAAAGTGGGCATTTATCAGATTACTTCAGATTAGTTAGAAAGTAATCTGGAAAGGGAGAGAAAGGGAGTGTATGCATGTGTATGTGGGAGGGAGAGAGAGACAGAGAGAGAGAGAGACAGAGCGGGAGAGAGAGAGAGACAGAGCGGGAGAGAGTGAGAGACAGAGAGGGAGAGAGAGAGAGACAGAGCGGGAGAGCGAAAGAAAGAGAGAGGGAGAGAGACAGAGCAGGAGAGAGAGAGAGAGAGATAGAGAGAGAGTGAGAGAGTGAGAAAGAGAGAGACAGAGAGAGAGAGAGAGAGAGAGAGTGAGAAAGAGAGAGAGAGAGGGAGATAGAGAATGAGAGTGTACTTGTTTGACCAACACGTGGAAACCTGCATTAGCTATAAATATTCGAGTGCTGCTAAGACCAGGATTAGAATCCATAATTTATTCAAAAGCACTTTTTCTTGGTCGTGCTGGGAGGCCAGTTACTAACTTCTGCACCAGTTTTACAGATACAGCAAAACCCTGACAATTTGGGCCAATACATCCCAGTTTACCTCCGCTGCCTCGCAGAAAGCAGCCAGTGTAATAATGGATTTCATAAATCATATTTCACATTTCGGAGAAGTAGCCTCGGTTAAACTGTGCTCCATGGAGTAATTATGTCCAAGAACAGCCCTTAAGAGTGGCCAGATCCAAAAATGATGGATGAGTTCTCTGAAAGAAACCAGTCAGGGGCTCTCTTCAGTTGAAGTTTCCTCTTTTATTAATGTCATGTAATTCAAAACTTCCATCTGATATCAGCAGCCTAGTTCAGTCTATGAAATACTGAGTGTGAGTGAGCCATTGAGCTGAAGAAGACTTTAACTGAAATCGCTACCGATGTTACATAAGGGATACTATATGGATTGTGCTTCAGTTCTGAGATATTGTATTTCTGGCTTTTTTTTTATCTCCTCATCAGGGGGGTTCTGAATGAAGTTTGTTCTCATTACAAGAGTGTTCCATTTCAGAATGTTGACATTTATTCAGAATTAGTTCTAACAAACTAACAATGTGATTAACGACATGAAAAATGTGTATCCCATTCTGCATGCACACGCGATTACTGTCACTTGTGTCCCTGCAGAAATTCAAACACAAGAGCACATTTAGTAATTTTCTTTCTTTTTTTTTTTTCTCTCTCTCTTCCTTTTTCCTTTCTAATCAAATCAGTATATGCTAGGGACTGTCACAGTATTTGTCTCAGGGAATCAATAGAATAGCACAGGCACTAGAGGAGGAGAATTATTTAGAATTTTTTTTTAAAGAAGCTTATGATTAAGGACTGACCAAATAACTGAGGAAAATTTCACCACATCCAATCCCATGGTAATTCTGGGGAACATTTTCATGTCTGTCCCTACATGTAAAGAGTTGTAACTTTAAAAAGGCAGTGATGTGAGGATTTGTTTTGGGGCTGATCTAGCTGCAGGCAGTGGTGTTAGCGACAGAGTCAGAGCTCAGTGGGTGTTTTCACTACAGACTAATAAAAGCTTAATAACCAGACAAGTCCGTCTCCCATCGTCCAGCAGCCCTCTCTGATCTCGGCCCTTCCTTCCTGTGCACGGTTGGGTCTTGGGAGACTTCCTCATCACCCTCAATTCTCTCTCTCTCTCTCTCTCTCTCTTTCTCTCTCTCTCTCTCTCTCTCTCTGTCTCTCTCTCTCTTTCTTTCTTTCTAAAACACACAGACACAGAGACGCAGAGTACCCTGGGGAAAGGAAGAGGCAGTCCAACACAAATACAGTCCTCTTCTTCCCCTCCACCTCTTATCTTCCTCTCATCCCATTCTCACCACACACACACACACACACACACACACATATCCCGCCGCCCCTTCACCCTGTGCTGACACAGCACTGCATATGTGAGGCAAAACCTTGACTTTAACAAACTCCATCTGTGTGTGTGTGTGTGTGTGTGTGTGTGTGTGTGTGTGTGTGTGTGTGTTGTGTGCGTGTGTGTTCACTAGTGTGCCCGACACAGTTCTTTGATGCATGTGTTTCTCAAAGCTCTGACAACGAACGGTTTACTCCACAGAAACACACTGACAAACACACTGTGTCCACAAGACGGGATTTGTCATATCCTGTCACGGAAAGAGTGCCAATGATTGAAAAGCAAAATGCTTTGTTCAGCTCTACATTCCTCACGCGACTCAGTGAATCAATCTCACCTTTGCATTTCTCGGACAGAGAGAACGAAATGAAAGACCGATACCAGTAAATGGTAATCAAGTACCATCCAAACAGGAAGTGATCTCAGAAAAGACAGGAAGTCTGCCTTTATTTCCTCTCATAACTTAGCCCAGGGACCGGACACAACCCTATTAATGCAGCAACTGTGTGCGCTCTCGTTCTTGGAACATGTTCAGCACTCTGAGAAAATCAAATAGTGCACTGTTTCGTTTTAAAACAAACTGGGTTGCTATATCAACTCCATCACCGATTCCCATTTCTTTCAACAGAGGGGATGACAAGCTACACGAAGACTGAGTTACACCCAGTAGTAAACATGCGTAATGACAATGTTTGGTTAAAACTCTTTGAGTCTTTTTATAAATACTATTTTGTCCCATCTCACTGTTCAGCAAGAAGAGGTAATTACGGATCCATTAGAAATGCTTTAAAACCAAGTTTCTCACAGATTTGCCACAGTCTCCGTCACTCATCAGTAAGGGGCGGGCTTTCTGTCTCACATATCTCACCTTGATAGATCTGAAAGCAACACGTGTCTTTCTTCCTGCTCCCATTGCGTTCCTGTTGTTAACATACAACCGCAACATAGAGAGCGAGGAAAGATGAGGAGGGATAGGGGTCATGGGATGAGTAAAAAGAGATATAAAAGTGACAGATAACAGGTGGTAATCCACAGATAGACTCTGCGCGACACCATAACTGAGCGAGTTTGAAGTCCCTCAGCGCTGGAGACCTAAAAGCAGACGAGATTACCCAGGCAGTGTATTTCAGGGTAGTCAGTGTGTGTGTGTGTGTGTGTGTGTGTGTGTGTATGTTCACATCTTTCTACACCCCCCAGAGATATTAAAATATATCTTTAAATATGCCAAAATCAGCTAAGTTATTATAATTATAACACAATTAAAAACCAGGGAACTTGAATAGCATCATTTTGATGGCCTTATTTGCTCTACTGAGATGTGCTACTCAAATTCCCTGCTTTTTTCATAACAACAGCTACACAGTTAAAAATATACCGTTTGTGTCGAACAACAGAAATGCAGTGGTCTATATTTATCTGAAATGCCTGAGACAGGCATATTGCCTTCAGCTGAAAATGTACAGGCATGCCTCTATCAAACTGTGCGCTGAAAGTGGGTCATGAGAACAGAGGTGGTCTTATCTGGGATAACTGCCCAAAGGACAAGTCTGAAGACACACTCTAATTAACACATTACTCGAAGTTCTCTAAACAGAGGTCAGAGGTAAGGGTCGAGCTTCTACCGAAACCTCGTCCCAGGACCGTAAAGAGACAAGCTCTCTGTCAGTGCTGGGTCTAGAACCCCTACTGAGCTTCAGAGTTCTCATCTACTGGTCCAGCGAGTTTGGAGAGTTGATCTACAGCCGACGGAGACACGCTCTATTAGCTCGTGGACTGTGGTTCAAATCAAGGGCCAACACAACTCAACAAGGCCCTAGGGGTCCGTAAAAGGGTTCCATTATGTCAAAAGTCCATTGCTGACCAGTGGGCCCAGTAAAAGACACCAATGTACTGGACCGTAATGTCAAACGTCACTGCCCTCGTCCAAGGGGGAAGCTGTGCTCATTTAGCCTAACGAGCATGTGACAGGGTGAGGGGGGGGGGACCCTTGGGACATATGCTAGCAGGAGCCAGTATGTAAGGGTACGTCTGTTCTGTTCTAATTCAGCTTGTTATGTGGAACAACCCCCCTCCTGCTTGAAGTCTGTGGAGAGACTGAGTCTGGAGCATGGATCTGAGTGTGTGTGTGTGTGTGAGTGTGTGTGATTGTCTGTTTGGTTACTCCTCGCAGCTACTTAATGCGTAAAGGGTAAGAAAAGTTCAGCCAGGAGCTGTGTTGTGTCAAAGTTAGCACAGTGGTGACTACGTAAAGGCTGCAAGTAAAGGGAGAATGGCTCCTATCAAAGCCCGATGGGTAAGAGAGAGAGAGAGAGAACAGAAAACTAACGGGCGCTTTGATTGATTCTGTAGTTTGAACATGGGATGAAAGCTATGTGTCAGCTATCATAAAAGCTCTGTGTCAGCTATCGTAGAAGCCCTGTGCAAAACAGTTTAAGATGACTGGGATTGTTGCCTTGGTCAGTTGATCAAATATGACGCAAGGTATGATGTCTCTTTAATTGCGCCCTGCCCCCTTCCTATCCGCTACACAGTTTGCTGAGAAGACAGAAGAAGAAAGAGAATAAGAAAAAAAAAAGAGGAAAAACAACAACAAAACAAAACAAAAGACACAAGAAAAAAAAGACAAGGCTCATCAAATATTTCATGACTCAGGTCTGTCTCTGCCTCTGGGTGTGTGTGTGTGCGTGTGTGTGTGTGTGTGTGTGTGTGTTTGTTTGTGTGTGCGTTTGTTTCCCTGGGCTGAATAAGCACACAGGAAACATTTGTCTGGGTGGGGGAGGTACTGTAATAAGCGTCTGTGAACTTAATTCCTCTCATCGGCAAACCCATTACTGACAAAGCAACACGATTCAAATTACAGCACGGGACATTAAAAACAGTCCCATAAAGAAATTATTTACACACACACACACGCACACACGCACACACACACACACACACACACACACACACACACACACACACACACACGTGTTAGCAGTTCATAAGTTCTCTAAGAGCTGGGAAGTATGGAGAGACTTCGACGCTCTTCTCCACACTAGATCTATTGCTGTGTATAATTCTCTTAACTTTCTGTAAATAGGCCTGGGTGAGATTTGGCACCTGGGTGTGAGCCACTTTGGGCCTAGCTGCACTCACGTTGTCCTCTTTCCATAAATGCAATACTGGGCTTATAAATGTTTCCCAGTCTCCTGCAGTCCTCAAAGAGGAGAATTTTATCATCTGAAAGCAGCTGTTTTCCTCCAGCATGTAGGACTGTCATGCAGTTTATCTGAGAGGGTTAGTGAAGAAAACGGCGTACGTCGTCGAAGACAAGCGAGCGAGTGTGGAAATCAATTACGTGATGAATTGCGGAAAATCTTCGCAGGGAACAAAGAAGCACAATGCGGCGAGAGACATTAAGACAATTTATCACTGCTTTCATCTTGAGTAAAAGTCTCTCATTATGAGGAAGTATGTGACACGAGAGGCCAAGGGCTACAGCTTCACTAGAGCCCACCCCAGGACGTAAACAACACAAATGGAAGGAACGGGTCACGCACCAGAGATCGTATAAGAAAAACAGGATTTACAAACAAGGACACAAGTACCAGTCCCCCCAACCCCCCCCCCCCTCCCCGTATCCGTGTCCACCCAAGCCCCCATCCACTTAAAAACCATGTTTTGGGATGCAAACGGTGCTGATAATCTTTAGTACTGGCCGTATCCATCCACGTCAACACCGAACGTGCTGATGGACCAGGCGTGTCAAAGCAGGTTAGAAATCACAGACAGCCAGCTGTCTCTCCTGTCTGACACAAAGCGCCGGCCAGACCTCCACGAAGAGCTAAGACAATGGAGCTTGTCACAGAGACCAGCATTACCATCCCCAACACCTCCGGCAAAGACACAGGTGGCGGGAGGTGATGTCTTTCAGCGATCCGCTGGCTTTCCTCAACAGGACCTAGAGCGGACTAGGCGTGGGGAGAAGCAACAGACCACAGCTAAACCGGTTCAGTTAGGATCACCTAAAACTCTGTCCTATCTACATCAACTACGTCAGCTACACTGGTGATTATTGTTCCTCAGTGGGTAGAAATTTGCTTTTAAACATTGATGCCCAACAGTAGACTTCAGTGACGGCCACTATTCATACAGGTACAGATTTGATGTGCCTGAAAAAAAAAACAACAACTTAAAATACTTTTTTTTATGGCCAAGGTGTACATGGACAACCATCTGGTTTAATAGACTGCAGAGACTTTCCCTCTGGTGGGTGCTATTCTTGGCTGGGCTCAATCAGAAAGTCTCTAGACATCTTTGATGTCTGTTTCATTTCCAGCCAAGTTTGCTCTGTTCTTCTTCTTCTTCTTCTTCCTCTTCTTCTTCTTCTTCTTCTTCAGCTCTCTGGGCAGTCCAAAATAAACCTTATATTGGCAAATGTACAGTGGTCATTTTTAGTAAATAGATACAATCTTATCTGTGTGAAGCAAAGCATTAGCTCCTTTGTTTTAAATGAGTCATGGGTCTGGCCGGACCACAGCAGACTTTCATCACCAAAAGGAGGTGATTTACAGAGAAAGGAAAAAAAAAACGTTCTTTTTGTCTCCATCTCTCTCTCTGTGTGTGTACATACAGTGACATTTCTCTGTTTTCTAAGATGCCTTGGTCATAATACTTTAATTATGTGTGTGTCGACAACAGGTGATCTAAAGTGAATCGTCATTTTGATTGGATGCTCTCTCTCTCCCTCTCCCTCTCCCTCAGTGTGTGTGAGTGAGTGTGTGTGTGTGTGTGTGTGTGTGTGTGTTTATACATATAGTCTCATTCCTCTGTTTTGTTAGGAGTCTCATACAGAATTCCTTTCCACCTTGATGGAATTATTTCTTAACTTACGAATTTTGTTCTTGTCAAAATAAGGCCAAGAAACAAAAACTTTCTAATAAAATAATTTCAGTTCTAAATGATACCATCAGTTTTAGCTGATATTTCTTTTCAGGGCAGTAAAATTCAAGATTTGATTTCACTGTAAGTAACGTGAAGTGGATTGTTATGAAAAATAAAAAAAAAAACTCTCTCAGCAATCAGGCTAAGACCCAGTTTTCAGAAGGGGTTCACTGTTATTGCAGGTGGGGGTACTGAGAGAGTCCAACTCTATGGTTTGTCCTTGTGGCCTACATATGTCCTCTAATCCACACTGATTCCAGCGTTTGTTTTCTCGGAGAACTTGAGCATGTTTCTTTTGGCCACCGGTGGAGCAAGATATTTGATTGACACCCTCAGGCTCGGCACGCCGTTATGAATCACTCACAACCACACGCACTCAAATATATATTTGTCATTACGGTAGCTGCTTTGATTTTATCAGATGATCTACACCTGGCATTGTTTTAAAGACAGAAACACGCAGTCATAACCTCAGGGCCGACACTCTTGGCCCGACCGAAAAAAAGCCCACCCTGTGAACATTTTTTTCATTTCTTTTGCTTTTTGATGCTTGACGTGTTTCTCCTGCCCAACAAATATTGTTTCTTAATATGAAATGAAAAAAAAAAAAAAAAAACCCACAATAGGCAGAACGTGTTCCTGGCAGCTGTGTCAAATGCTTACCATTCCCGTCACAAAGTGAGTACTGTTTTCACCGGACAATAAGAGAAACAAAATAGCAGTGCAGCGCAGTGCAGCGATGTGTCACTGGCCCACATTGTCTCGAAACACTCAACGCTTAAAGCCTCTCCATTCCAGGCTGTGGCCGCGCATCAATCAAAACTCCGCAAAGTTAGAGTTTAGCCAAAATACCGTCTCTCCCACCGGTCGATATCAGCGTGAGTCCAAACAAGCCGGGGCCACCGATGTCAACAACCCAGACATCTGCAAGGAGAAAACGGGGGAGGACTTACCCCCTCTCTCCCTCTCTCTCTCTCTCTCTCTCTGTCTTCCGAGAGATTACGAGCGTCAAACACAACAACCTGACAGCACAGAGTCCCACACCAGATGCAGGATTCTAAACAAAAGGCGTCGTGATTGGGGGACCGGGGGGGGGGGGGGGGTGGCATAAGGTCAAAAGTCAGGGCAGAGGAAAGGTAACGAGAAGAGATAGCTGAGAACATCCCAGAGAACACTGGTAAAATCCACTAATGAATCCATTACGCAAACCGTGTTGGGACACAGAGAGAATACCTCTCATCCGATGATTTTAGACTATGGGACAAGTTCCTGGATTACAGGTGAATAATCTAACTCGTTGGTATGAAGTTTCAAGAATTTTGCAACAATGGAAGACTGATCTAAGAATGTTATGCTCAGTATTTCCATTTGCTGGAAACTCCTCTTACTGGAATGTTTTCATCAGAACATTTGGCAACGCAAGAACCTATTCAATATATTGAGAGAATTCCCCTTCATGCTGGGCAGGCATGTTTATATGCTGAAGAAATCCGTGAAACGGTTGTCAGGAAAATGATACAATAGGAGATGCCTGCACAGTTCCTGACAAACAGTGAAACATCAACATACCAATCCTTAAAACCTTCAGTAAATTATTCAGTGTTCGTTCATCGAAGCAGATTTCTGTCACATTTGTTTTACATCAGACTTTGACAAAAAGTCTCTTAATAAAAAAAAAGAAGAAAAAAAAAAAAACCACAAGCAACTTAAGTTATACTTGTGATTTTCCAAGGAAGCATATGTTGCTCACCAAGCCATGTTGACTGTATATCAAATGACTTTAACGTGTAAATTTGAACTTCCTCCAGCTTTCTCTGTGAAGAGGCAAATCCATCTACATTTGCCTTCTAAAGCAGTTCATTCTGGAGTTCTAATTCTGTCGAGACCCCCTGTGTAGACACAGATAAAATGTTCAAAGTCCTGCACAGTCTTGTAAATCGGTATATTACGAAGAAGAGCACTGAGTAAAGGTACAGAGCATAGCGGGCCAGGCTAATGGTTATGAGGTTCCACCGCGGGAAAAAAAACAAACACTGCCCAGACATCAATCGGTCCATATGATTACCACTTGGTCCACTAATGGTCCCCGTATGGCTAACAGAGTTGGTCCTCAAAGAAAGAGTGAGATGTGACCAAATGGTCTCAGTCCAGGCCAGGAAGCTGGTTTTGACATGACTTCCTACCCTGAAGGTGTCATTAATCCTAAATTAGACAGTGTATTTATGTGTGTGTGATGGTGTGTGTATGTGTGTGTGTGATGGCATGTGTGAGTGTGCATGTGTATGTGCAGAACCATTTAAAGACGAATGATGCAGCATGATAGTGAGCTTCAGTTCAAAACTAAAAAATGATTTTAAAAAGCAAAATATTTTAAAATGTATTATTAAAATGTGATATATTACTATTTAATAATAACACTGATATATTATCATTTATTAAAATATTTTAATATCTTAAAAAACTGGCCAGACAGCAGGCCTCTCTGTCTGAGTTCCAATCCCAGGTCTGGTGTTTGTTCGTTTTTTGTTTTTTTGGGGGGGTGCTGGGGGGTGGGGGTGGTGCATCTCTCTTTGGCACTCTGGAACTGCTCTGTGCATGATCTTCTGCAGCTCTGAGGAGATTAACACCATACGTTAATAGGAGGTCAAACAGCTGCCTGGCACCAGCAATTGTGTGCAGGGATTTGGTGGCCTGCTGAGGAGGTGCACCTCCTGAACTGTGGAGCAGGGATATTGATGGCATTCAGCAGGATGTTTAATCCCGCGAGGAGGCACCGACATGGTTGGCGTCAAACAGGTCACAGTCTCTTGCTTACCCCACACATGGTGGTCAACAGGAAGTCTGGTTTCAAGGAACCCAAGGGTCTGGGCCAGGGGTCAGTGGTATCAGGACTGGGTCAGAGGATTGAGTTTCTGCCCACAGATGTGTTACAGGGGGAGTATTCTGGAGACACACCAAAGCCTCAGAAATGAAGATAGAAGAGGTGTAGGAGAATGTTTGTCCAGTTACACTGCCTGGTGAAAACAGATTGGGTAAGCTGGTTGCATGTTGTGTGAAGTCTATGTCTACGTACAGTGAATCCTTCAGAAGTATGCCTATTGTGCCCTGTCTGCCTTGTCTTATCAGTCCAAGTGAAAAGACAAAGAATGAAAAACCAGTGTGAGACATGTTCTTACTTCAGCCCGGCTGAAGGGTCAAGTGACACCAGGTATGAGGTCTCTTTAACTGTGACCTCCACTGCACCATTTGCTGAGGGAGTAAAAAGAAGAAAAAGAACAAAAACACAAAAGGCACATCAAGATATGTCACGCTCTCTCTCTCCCTCCCTCCCTCCCTCTCTCTCTCTCTCTCTCTCTCTCTCCCTCCCTCCCTCTCTCTCTCTCTCTCTCTTTCTCTCTCTCCTCCTCCTCCTCCTCCTTGCCTATTACAGTTTCACACACTGCACATTTTTTCCTGAAGAGTACTGTTACAAAGGGAGGGTGATTAAACATAGACACTGAAAGGGAGAGAAACACTGATAACCATGGATCGGCCCAACCTGGCACCTCCTTTACCTCGCCGTCCTACGTGCGGAGGTCTCTCACCTGTAGGCGTTCATGACAACAAAATAGTGTCAAAGCTCACTCAAGCACACAGTGTTACTTGAACATTTAATCTAATCTTAACGGGCTCGTCACTGCTGCCTGAGCAGAGAATTCTCCGGATAAAACAGTAGGAAAAAAAACCCTCAGCGTGTGTGGTTAAAGTGTTTACATCTTTACACTGTTATCACTGGCAGTCATTGTTTTGCTTAGTGGATTTCCCTCCAAGGGCTTTACAGACCGCCTCAGTTCAAACGTTTAGCTTAAAAGATCTCTATTGAGAGAGATTTTCATGCATTTCACCGGCTGTGAGAGTGACTTTGAACATATAAACATTAACATCTCTATAGTTGGAACCAATGATGAAGTCAAGGTCTGAACTAGCCAAACCTCATATACACTCCCACTGGTTCTAGCTACGAAAACCAGCTGTTACAGCCTTAAAAGTGAGATATAACAAGAGATTCCCATCAATTCACCATCAACAAAGTTGTTTACTTGTTAAAAAAAAAGCCCACTAATGGAAAAGAAAAGAAAAGAAAAGAAAAGAAAAGAAAAGAAAAGAAAAGAAAAAAGAATTTTGTACTGTTTGGGACTACATTATTCCTTTGCCAAATTCAAAAAGTACCTTCGTATGTTCTGCTATGTCAGCAGTCCCCCGAAATACAAGCCCGCATGGTATGACCCATATATACTAATAATCAGAGAATAAGTGCTTCGACCGCAGTGATTAACCCACTGAGAGCCTAGCTAAGTGGGAGACAAAACATGTTTGTAATTATCCCTGTTTTAAGTTGTCACAGCATATTCCAGTCTACAAGCCTAATTATGATTAAAGCATGCAATTCACTCAAAAACAAATTTGCTCAGCGATCTGAGAATAACTGGGTTAACTCTTTCCTCGAATTGTTTTGTTGTGTTTTACACTGTGACAAAATCAGTCATTTTTGCGCAGTCATCGTTAAAATCAACTCTCAGCCCCCCGACACGGTTAACTGGATCAGTTTACACAGCGCTACCCCCCCCCCCCCCCCCCCCCCCATATTGTTGTGGTGGGATGTTCCCGTCTCTCTGGTAGGACTGTGGACGACCCGCACTCTGCAGGCACTGTGCGCAGCGCTGTGGTCGGACTAGTGCATACTCCTGCGGTCTGACTACTGAAACTGGTTGACTCGACAGGCAGCAAGGACAAATTCGCATGAACGTTATAGAGTCGCGTCTTAAAAGAACGAACGGACGCATACAACTGAGACGGAAATAAACAGAAGTACAACTACATATGGAAGAAACACAGCACAAGGTGAGAACGGAACTTGTCACACATGCTTGGGATGAAATAGCATACATGCCGTGTCCGTGAAAAAAAAGTAACATGAGTTCAGATTCTCACGGATATAGACAAGTCTGTAAGCGTTGTCACAAGCTTATAGGGTTCACTTATGACTTGATATAACATCAGTTAAGAGTATTTTATGTTGATGTTCATGTTTGAATGTCTCCCTTTATTTTGTGCTCTCCAATTTACCGGTGAACGACTGTCGCTTAACAGCTGGATCCAAAAAGCGCTATAAACACAGAACTGCAACAGACTGTTGATGAGCAGACAAATTTTATACAGTAACAGAGGAGCACATACAATGAAGTTTGATCATTATAACGTCAAAGCGATTTGGAATAGCGTATATCTCGCGATCTGCCAAAGTCATTGGAGTGCGGTGCCCAAATTTACGGCCAAAGGGTTTTTAAAGTTTACCAAAATTTAATATGTGATGTAATTGAGCATTAATACACATTTCGACATTGGAGTTACAGTTAAATATTTGACTTGACTTTTCAACAAAATGCGTTCGTCGCGTCGCATGTGGATAGGTAAAAATATGCGGCTCTTTTTGAGAATTAAATCGTAGCCCCTTCTCTTGTGCAAAGCCTAACTCAGCTCATTGGCCCAAGTGTTTCCATGTAAACTTTAAGATGACGTTGTCAGGTTGTCGCTTGATTAAATGCAGCTTGATTGAAGTGTATTTCGATATGCACAACTTTGGGAGGTTATAATGATTGCATTTGTTTGCGTAATGAGAACATAACACTGAT
This sequence comes from Chanos chanos, assembly GCF_902362185.1. Classification (NCBI taxonomy): domain Eukaryota; kingdom Metazoa; phylum Chordata; class Actinopteri; order Gonorynchiformes; family Chanidae; genus Chanos; species Chanos chanos. The sequence goes on from NC_044502.1 coordinate 41,176,235, forward strand.
TTACCATGACGTTAGGAACTTTTTTTTTTTTTTACTTTAATTGGTGAGAGGTGTTGGAGGCAGCGATCGCTCTACTGCGATTAAACATTTATTGGTTGATTGGATAGTTCATGAATAAATGACAGCAGCCACACGAGGCCACATGAAATCACTTGAAGACTTTTTTTTAAGTGAGAGAGAAGAGAATATGCTCTATTGTATTTACTATATTTATAGAACAATAAATCTTCCAGTCAGCCATTTGACTCTGCCAAGTTAGAATGTTGGGGGACTATGACTGTGACCTCGTGTTGCACTCTTTATATGGCACTGAGAAAGTAAATTGTGGATATGGATGTCCAGGGAGCATTGCTAAAAGAAACATTTCATGAGTCTGTCTGCGCCTGCTCACCTGATATGGCTAAATTTAATTCCCATTAACTCCAAAGCTATCAAAAGAGAAAGTGCACAGAGCCAGAGCCAGCGTAGGTATCTGTAATCACACTGTAGGACAGACAGATTGAAAACAGGGTTATGCTTTGCGAAGATTTTTGCATTTACGACGACCATGCTCAAAGCATTAAAGCACATTTTCCCAAACATTTGATGGGAGTTAACTGTAGCAGGTTTCCTAGAATTGTGGTGTAATGTTCAAACACTGAAAAGGTCAATGTTGTCCACCCTTCCCTTGATACAAACCTTACCAGAGCCTTCTGAATCCAAACCTAAATGTTGGTCCATTTCATGCAGGGTCAAAGATATAAACCATTCCAGACCAGTCTAAACACACTCAAAAGTTAGACCAAACTTCACTGAATTCACTCATCCTCCAAATGTTAAACTGACGGTCTCTAATACTAATATTGTCTCTCATCCCTCAAATATCTCAAACAGTAGTAAATAACATAACCTGGCTTTACTGTCCGGTTTGACATGTTGTTGCAAGCAAATGTGGATCCTACTGCAACTGTTCTGCTGACGTAGTCTGCAATGCTGTATGATCAGTTATTGAATGCATATGTTCACTCAGAACCCCCCCCCCCCCCCTCCCCTTTGCTACCGCAGAGGCAATTTGGTAATATGCAGAGATCCACAGAAACAGAATTATCCTTTGATGTTCACAGACGTTCCTGAATTTTTGACACTTGCATTCAGCTGCGTACTTCTCCTCGCTCACGGTTTAAAACGGAGAACGGCGCAAGCAGCGGTTCGGCTTTGAACAAAAGATCTCTTTAAGATTCTCGTCTCCTGAAAACATTGACTTAAAGCATACAAAAAAAAAAAAACAGGGTCATGATGCTTGCTTCACAGCCCATAATAGACATGTGTTTGGAACGGTTCCAGTTAAACAGAGGTCAGTGCTTTCTTAATCTGAGTTTTGAGTCAGCCTAGGGACGCAGGCTGACTCAAAAGTGTGCTCAGAGTGCTCACAGACCAGAGCCGGCTCTGGCTGCATCCTCAATCTGAGGTGTTGACAGCGTGTCTGACATCATTAAGGATGACTAGATCAAACAGAACGTGGGCAGTGCCTCTCCTGTTTAAGGGTTTAGACCCCTGCTGCTGCAGGTGGTTGGACAAGCACAAAGTACAAGGGTTAGGAAGGAGACGCACTGTTAAAATACAGTGCCCGGAATGTCACGTGAACCGGGTTGACCTTCTGCTGTGTGTGTGTGTGTGTGTGTGTGTGTGTGTGTGTGTGTGTGTGTAGGTTTTCTGTGCGAGGGCACGGCCACGTGTCCGCTCCTACGCCACACGCTGGCTAAGAGACTGCCCGCTGCCTAGCGGTATGCCACTGACCCCAGCCTTGCTTGAGCTGAAGGCTAGATGAAGCCTTATTTGGACAAGGCTTCCAAGAGCATTCATTTCGCTTTCTCTGCATCTCTCCCTCTAGGTTTACTCACTTAATCTGTTTCCGCCTTTCAGACTTTCTTCAAACATATAACCCCGCTGTTTTGTCGGCATTTGTATTAGCGGCAGAAATATCGAATCCCACAAATATTTCACAGGCATGCATACACAAAATGTCACCTGTTGTTGTTTTTTTTTTTGTTTGTTATGTTTTTGGTTTTGGTTTTTATTTTTGTTGGTTTTTTTTCCTCTCATGAACTTTGTGAAAGTCCTTGTTCTCAAATTAACATTTACATTTTCCCTGAAGCGACAGGCTTGTAAACAGTCATTTCCCCCAAAAGAAAACTCAGCATTTGTAGTCCAAATGTGTGCCTGGCACAGTGTTGCTCGTAAAGTCACCCCCCCCCCCAAACCCCCCAGAGGGTAGCTCAGGTTTCTAATTACAGGGTGAAGGGCCCAGGGTCCTATGAGTGACATCACCTTCACCGGATCTGTGTGTTAACGTTACAGGGCTTTGTGTGTTGTGTTTGGTGTGTGTGCCTGTGTGTGTGTGTGTGTGTGTGTGTGTGTTTGTTGAGGAGGCAGCTGGTGCCACACATTAAGTCAGGAAGGGTAAGCCGGGACTTGAAATACTTCACTGAACTTTTTGTGCTCTATCCTCTCTCTTGGTATCATATGCGCTGCAGCAGTACTTTGACTGAAGACGATCTGATTTTTATTCAACAGCATCATTCCTGTGGAATCTGGATGTGGATTTCACCGTGACAAAGATTTCAGAGCCAAAACATAGAACTGGCTTCCATTAAATATTTTCTGTAGGCTCAATCCACTTTGAGTCTTGAAAAAAATAAAAATAAAAATGATAAATATTTGTTAAGCCTACAGAACATCAGTATGTGCTGAGGTAGATTTTATGGAATAAATATGGATAGATTGTGCAAGTCCGAGTAGTTTAATTCCATAATCCTCTCATATATCTTTGCATATATCTTTGTTCTTTCATACTCTATTCATTAATGTAATGAAATTCACTTAGAGAACTTGAGCTGCCTTGCACATGCTTCTGATTTAGCATTATTTCTGATACTAAAGGCATGTGAAACATAAGGAGCCATTGTTTTAATGACTCGAATTATTCCATATGCTGTCATCCGTGGTCTTGTCCTTCCGCATCACATCAAATAGCCTTTCTACACAAAGCTCATTACTTATTAACCCTTTTAATTATTAATAGTTAGTCGCCAAATTACAGTAAGTTCTGTTCTGTCCATCTCTTGTCCCCCTGTGATTTGACGACAGCTGTGAAAGCAGTCACACACATCCTCATAACTGTTCACAGCTCGGCCCGTTAGCTCCACGGCCCTGCCAGGTCCCATCAGAATCAGCCGGGCGGACCGGATCTCCGTTCGTTTCGTGACAGAGCCGAGACCCATCATCGCGTTCGGAAGACATCGCTCTGACGGCCTTTGAAACTGATCATCTTTCTCCCCTGTCTAAGCGTGTATGACAACCTTGACAAGGTGGAGAGAAAAGGAGGGAAAAAAAAAACGAGAGGCTATTTCGGTGGTACTGTGGGCAGAACTGCGACCCAGCGACGCTGATCATTGCTTAATGAGAAAGGACAGCTGGCAGGTTGAGTGGAGGGAATTTTACCAAGTGGAAACGGCAGTAAAATGCAAGGCGTTGTTATTGGTCCAGAGATGATATATACATGAATTCAATCAAACCTTTCACATTAGGGTTTGAGTTTACAGCAAAACTGAAAGGTGAGGGAGTCTCATATGCTGATTGTCTGGGTGGAAAAAAAGAAAAGAAAAGAAAAGAAAAGATACTTCAACAGATACTCTTTCACATGTAACAGAGCTGGAATACAGAACCTAAGCCATGACATCAAATCAATCTTAAAAAACAACAGCAACAACAACAACAACAACATTTCCGTCGTGCACTGTTTAAACAGCAACTGATCACAACAAGCGATGTTTACTGTTTGGAGTGGATCGAAAGACTAATAAGGCTAATACGAGTATCGTTTTTTCCTACTGAGTGCGGGTGTCCCAGATAGCACAGCCAATGCCATGTGTTATTTTGGTAAGAGTTTTGCGTGCTGGTTAGACTCAGGCAGTGCACAGTACTCAGTAGCAGAGATAGATAATCAATGTCAGATCGCTGGTAGTGGTGGAGGTGACTGTTCGCTGTCACAGTGGGAAATGAAGCAACACAGAATCTCAGTGCACCATTAGTTGGACTGACGTTTTGGAAAGAGGGCAGCGCAGCTGGAGTCCCCTCCCAAATCCCCCAACCCCCGCCCCCCCAAACTCCCGGGGGGGGGGGGGGGGGGGGGGGGGTGGAACACCCATCCTTCACCCCTTAGACCCTTTCAACTCCCTTCCTTTCCGCTCAGCCGTCCCGTTTGTTTGCGCCCTGACTGCTAATGCAGCTGTAGGGATGCGCCCATGCTGACCTTAACATGTGGCTCAGCACATCACTCTAACACTCTGAAAAAAAAGTTGTGAAAATGTTCTGTGGTCTATCACTCCTTTTTTTTTTTTTTTAACACAGGAGACTTGTTAGAGATGAACGCGAGACAGAGATAGAGGGAAGAGAGAAAGAGAGAGAGAGAGAAAAGCCAAGAGGGGGTAGTTAAACTGAAAGGTTATTTGCCTCGCGTTTGGTAATGCAAATTCAACAAGGAAATAAAACTGAGAAAGGCCAGTATAGAGAAAAGATACCATAATAGTCCTAAAAATGTTTTATCTTGCTAGATCCATTTCCATCTGCAGGGGTCTTGCCACAACATTAAATTTAAAATTCAGAACTATATAGTTCTCTTAAATCTGTTTGGTCTCCTGCACTGTGGCAGTGAAGAGATACTAGATTACGCGTTCTCGTAAATGTTTTACATAGTACTTGTCTGTAAGCGTAGAAGATGCGCAGTCATCATTATTATTAATGTCATAGAGGACATTTGCATAACTTTGGCTTTAGCTGCAGGCCCTGTTCCATAAAACAAATTTTTGTAACACACATTGAGGGAAAAAAAAAAAAAGCTTGCATTTCAAAGAGAGAAAAACAATTGGTGAGCTCACACGTGGCCTCACTCCAGAGTTGAAATCGTGAGCATCAGTTTAATAAGTCTAATGATGTTTTATGAAAAGGCTCAGACTTCCTTCCTATCAAACAGGACTTTTTGTTGTTGTCGTTGTTGTTTTTTTTTTAGGTGGATTTCTACAAGCCAAAATCAATGTAATGCCTCTATTCGGAGACATCACAAAAAGCAGAGATGTTTTTTTTCTTAACTGTCTTTAATCAAATACCTCAGCGAACTGTATAAACAAATTCCTACAGAGACCCGTTGCCCATCTAAGACCTGACTACGCCCACATACCTGTGAGCTTTGCTCTTTTTTTTTTTTACTGGTCTTCTTGTCTAAACACAGTGAAGACAGGATGCCCTGTTCATTCCTCCAGTCTGCCCTTCCCCAAACACCACCATCACCATCCTACTCCATCTCCTTTCTACGCCTCCCAGTCCGGGGCGCATTCCCTGCATGTTTCTCGTCAGAGAGACGGAGGTTTTGTTTCTCGTTGCCGCAACAGAACGAGGTTGGACGGAGGTTTACTTTTCAAAGCGCAAACATCCGTTTTCGTTCCGTCTCCCGCGCGACTGACCGAACCGCATTCACCTTTTCACTCGCTGGCGATACGGCAACCGACTGACAGGTCGGAATTCCGGCGCCGTGCCACGCACGGAGCCCCGGATCGCATGCTTCTGTATTATCGCGGGGGGATTATCCCGGAGACAGGAGTGTGGGATCCCAGGGGGAGCTGATGTAGAGGATGAAAAAAGTGAAAAAAAAAAAGTCTTGGCAAAGTCTCACTATATCTTTGAGGTTTATCGCTTGTTTTACACCATGGAAAATTATAGCACTTTTTTTTTTTTTATCAGGCAAATTTAGCACTTAAAGTGCACTTCACACCCCCAAATGGTGGTTTTGTGATGAGATCTGGGCGGAACTATAGACTCTTCAGCCAGTGTTTATGGCAAAAACCCATTATAATAACAATACATTATAATAAGATTACTTTGTTTAGAATGAATCGAAACAGCTGGTAGGATGAATTAAGGTATATAGTGAACTTTAACTTAGTAATATATTTGTGTTAACTACAGTCTTGAATTGACCATAATCAGGCACTATCACAATATATAATGAAGAATTGGAGTTTGTGTTAAGTTAGGATGTGCAAAGTTCCTGCGTGTGAAGTAGGATGTGTTGTGCGGTTGTTAAGTAGAGCATGACTGATATGTAGTGATTAGCAGCACACATCAAAGTGATATGAAAAACAAAAAGTCACTTGTGTGTGAATGAAAAAGTAGCCCATTGATAAAAGGAGTATATTTGGCATTTTTATCAGCTAGTTTCCATCAGTTTTAGCTTTGGTTTGGTGTGTGAGCAGTAAAAAGAGTTGATAAGATTACTGGCCAGACAACCTTACTGCTTGGCACATGGTCCATTCATCCACTGAGTTGCACTATTAGTGTTAATCATTCACTCAGGAGTGTGGAAATTACCCTCTATTTGACAGGTCATGAGTCAAACCTACCTTTCACTGGACCAATGCAGCACTTCACACATCTCAGAACAGATTACAGTACTTGATAATGGAATGTACTGTACTGCCACTTTGTTGGGGGGAAAGGGGATGTGTGTGTGTGTGTGTGTGTGTGTGTGTGTGTGTGTGTTTGGGGGGGGGGGGGGGGGGGTGATGTACTTCAGAATGTGTCTCCGCTAGTCTAGGGTTTTACATAAATGATTTTTGAATGATAATGGACAGTGACATGAAGTCATTTAAGCGTCTGTCTGGTAATTTGGGAGTGGGGGGGGTTGCTCAGGAGGGGGTCCTTCAGGGCGGAGGACCCTAAAGACGTCCCTGTGACCCTCCTCTGCCCCATTTGAGAGTGCACCCCTCACCCTCCCATACATCAGCAACCTAATGGTACTTGAGTCCTCACAATGCTGTTGAGATTTATGCTCTGCCAGGCTTTGTCTTGAGGGGAATGTTTGTCTCAGTTGAGGTTTTATAGTCATGTTGCTTGTCTTTCTTTCTTCCTTTCTTTCTTTTTTGACTAATGAGGCACATCGTCCAGGTCTCTCTCTCTCTCTCTCTCTCTCTCTTATCTATTCACCCAGAGTCCTTCATTGTCTGGACTTATCAATAACTCAGGATTCTGGGTCTGTGGTGGAAACCAAGGCCTTTCTCAATCTCTTAGCCGGCCCTTTCAAAACCAAGAGAGCAACTCCTTTTGGACTGGTTAATTACTGGTCCGGATGCACGTTAACACTCATAAAATTTGTAAGCGCCAGAAACAGAGGGGTGGTATTTTACAAACGGAGTATTAATTCATGGAAATTGTGGTTCACAATCATTTTAAGAGAATATGAAAACTAGCAAAAGTAAATACTGTATGAAATGCTAAATATTACTAAATTTGGAGAATATCAGATTTAGTCTATAATCTCTCCCAAGAGAATAGAAGAAAGTGAGAAAAAAGAAGGAAAGGATTGGTCGTAACGATAACACCCCGCTTAGACGCCCCTTATAGAAGCTTAAATCAATGAGTTTTTATGTTGGTGCAAACTATGGTACAAACTACGGTACTGAAGTCTGTGGAGTGTCTGAAGGTTTGTTTTGTTTGTGTTTTTCTCATAGGGGGAGTGGCAGTTTACGCTTAACCAAATAATGTGAATTTTACTGTGAATCATTTTTATTTAATTTGGCCATTTAGTACATTTGATTCGATCTTCATCATCAAAAGGGTCCATTGATGAGCAGCAGAGAGCGAATCGAATCGGTTAAAGAGTTGTGACCAATGGAGCCATGATATTGCCCTCTCTTTTTGGCTTTTGCGTAGGCTCTGCAAGAAGGCTCCACTTGTCTAACTCTCTGATTCAGCATGACAGAAAACATCTGGTTTCTCTTTGGCTGTTTGAGGCGCCTAGTTTAGCTTTCCCTGCAGGCGGGCGAGACAGCTCCACTGGCTCCAAAGCCAGAGAGAGAAATGGAAGCATGAAAGTCAGAGAGAGAGAGAGAGAGAGATGAGAGGGGATTGGAGCAGCAGGGGTTAATTACAGGCCATTGAGTGGAAGGAGGGGCACGAGAGAGAGGACCTGCTGGTATTACCCTTGCAGTCAGGCTCTAAAAAGACAGAGGATCACAGTAAAGGTGCTGACTGCTAATTTGCCTCATTAGAGTCTATAGTGCTAATTGAGGTCATTGTTAGGGTGTTAATAATTCAGTTTTGTGTGTGTGTGTGTGTGTGTGTGTGTGTGTGTGTGTGTCTGACAGACAGTGTGATTCATTCAATTTTGGATGAATGAGTGAATGAGAGTGAGTGACCAGACACATGTTTATACAAGTTTATACATTCACTCCTCTGGATTTCCTGTTTTTCATCCATTGTGCACTATGTCATGGAGTTTTATTAGGCATTGTTATGAGATTAAATATGAATGTGTTTTAATTTAGGCCACAGTTCTGCTATTAATAGCAATGTTTCCTGCCTACATGTTGTGTGCTAGCTTGTTAATGGCTTCTACCCTGATTTAGAATGGTCGATGTGATTGCTAGAATAACTCCATTTGCAAGCCAATATTGCCCTTAAAAGCAAAAGGCCATGTAATGGTGTCACGTCCCAAATGAGGGGTTGAACCACGTTACACAACAACAAAATTAACTACCGCAAAAATAAATACCAAAAGAAAATGAAAAAAAAAACAGAAGCTGAGCATATGATGACAGTTATTTGAGGACAAAATACAGTACAAACATGTTCATGCACCTTTACTCGCATTACATCATCATTTATCCTGGGCACATTTATCCTGGGCACATTTATCCTAGGCTTTTTGTTTGTTTTTTGGGTTGGTTTTTTTTAATGAATCTCGGCAGTTCTTTGACAATAACCAGGCACGTCTTTAAGTTGTAATGGTGATTAATGCTTGTCTAGGTGACATTACTTTGGTAGAGCTTAAGTGAATCAGAGTTTCTCCATTGTGATTAAAGCGTTTGACCCTACTGTGACTAGATGGTGTAACTCAGGACTTTTGTGTGTGACTGAGAGCTGCTTCGAATATGGTCTCCACACATGATGAGGTTGATTAGAGGTTCTAATATGGGTTAATCCTGTAAGCATGGCTGCTCTAATCCTTCCATTCCCTCCCCAAAATTCGATTCTCACAATGTTTCACGAAGTGGAGACTCTACTGGAAGAATGAAGTTTGAGTACTGTGTTAGCCCCTCTTCCTCCACCCCCCCCCCCCTTTATACTTTGCCCCCATCTCCTCGACTGAGGCCTAATCCAGACCCTCTGTCCCCCCTACACCTGTTGAGAATTCTTTCCCGGAACTTTCTTCAAACAATGGGTGCCTTTCCCGGGCCTGCCTGACATCTGGAAAATGTTGCAATCCCTCTTTTTGACTGGATTTACAGCAGTGAGACTCTCAGGATAGAGAAAGGGGGGTGGTCTACAGGAGAAAGGTGTAGTGAGGGAAGAAAAAAAAAAAAAGGTAGACCACCAGCCAAATAGACGGAATGAGGCCCTTCTCTTTTATGTCAAGCAGTTATTTCTTTTCCACATATTTATGAGACTTGGTGCCTGCTTGGTGCTTTGTAAGTAATGTGATTGTATTGTAAAACCAGAGTGAAGTCATTCATTCTGCTATAAACACCTGTTTCCATTTGTTTTGTTTTGTTTTTTGTTTTTTTTTTTTTAATTCAGTGTTTACTTAACAAATGGCTATCACCTAAAGTGAAATATTACTGCCTGTTTTTGTTTAAGACTTCATTATTAAAGTTGGTGAATTCTTTCTTGCAAAAAGGGGTCATGTAAGCTATTGTTTTATTTTTTGTTTTGTTTTTTTATCTTTTTACGGCCAAAAGGAAGTGTTAAAATAGCTGTACTCTGTGTCACGTTTTATATCACTTTTTAATTTTTTTTTCACCTCATACATAAACACATGTATGATAAGCATCCTAAGTCTCCATCTGGCAACAAAACCATCAAAAACTCATTGTAATCAGAGACATGGATATATGGAGTACACCAACTGTTCTGCTGAGTAAGACTCATAGACCCCTCTCCTCATATCAGATGCAGTTATACCCCACAGCGGATTTGAAAAATAAAATGCGTCTCGTATGTGTAATGATCACTTTTCCTTCGCTGTATTTATTGAATTTGCTGAGGCTTTCAGGCTTGACAGTGTCAGAGGAAATGTTTTTGAGACCATTTAAAATATTGAGGAGTTTATGTATTATTTACTGGTACCCTTAAGGAATGCAGATGTAGAGAGTTTTGTCAGGCTAAAGGCTAATTCTGTCGTGGGAGAGTAGAGGGCTCAGCAGCCTACGTGCGTGCACTTAACTTTCAACGCGCATGTTTATTTCCCTCGCGTAAATGTATACTTATCCTGACCTGTATGTCCCCGTGTTATATAAGACAGTATGTTTAGCTGTGGCATTCTAGGTTATACGGAGGAAAATGCGATGTTAACCATGACTTAGCAACTTATGCGGCTGCACAGGAGAATTGAGGAATACTATCCTTAAAATTTTAAGAGAGAACGAGAGAGAAGAGAAAGTGAGAGAAAGTGAGAGAGAATGCAAAGAAAGAAAGAAAGAAAGAGAGGAAGAAAAGGAAAGAAAGGAAAAGAGAAAAGGTTCCATTAAGGACAGTTTCCCTGAGCCAGCATGTTTGTGTGTCTGCAGCTGAAGTCAGCTCAGTCCATGCGTGAGGTTATGGTAGCGCTCATGGACCCAGACATGGGTCTGTTCCAACTCCCGAGATCCACCATTGGCCACAGTGAGCACTAGGGACTTCTGTCCTTTCTGCCATCTGGTCTCTGTTCAGAGTATTGACCATATGGAAAAATGTGTCTAAGCTAACTCTTTTTTTCATCTTTTTTTCCCTGCTCTTCTCTCTCTGTTCTCAGGGTTCCAGCAAAATGCAAGGTGCAGTGTAAAAGGGACAAGACATCCATCTATCAAACTCTGAAGTGCTCTGGTGCCGTTTACACAGGTCATCCTGACCGTGACGCCAAAAGACAAAAGATTTCAGACCTACAGCCTCTGAGACAGCTATCAGAAAACAAACACCTCAAACCATTACATCTCTCCACCCAAGACAACCATCTCTGAAAAGTTCAACGGAATAATAAGTTCCTTCAAAGCTAAAGAGACAGAAAGGGAAAAAAGGGGTTTAAAAAAACAACAAGTCAAAGTGAACGCTGAGTGCTATTTCTGCAGTTCTGTGGGCAGGGAAACATCTCATTAGGGAGTGCTCTTGGACAGCGGAAAAAGGATTTCCCTGTGCCCTGCCCGTTTATCTAAATGCCTGTGTAAATACTGTACACAGATATCATTTTGTCCAACTTCCAAAAGATCCCAACAAAGAGGCTAATTTAAGCTGGCCCCTGCATCTAGCTCCAAACAAACTGTAACCACTTGGACCGGAACTTGCCAGATTTAAAGGTGAAATTATTAAAAACTTTGAGAGCGTTGGGATTGTAACACTTGAACAGCTTTCAGTACAGTTACTTGAGACAAGATCATCACTGAAAACTGTGATTTGGTTTTCATTCTGCAAACTGAAATTCATTTAAACTATAAGGACTGAAGCCTCTCTCGGGCTTCTTTTGCTGTGTCCCAAGGCAGTCCCTTTTGCCATTTCCTGCTTTGATGTAGAGGCACAGTTCAGGCACAGTAGGGCACAATGAAGCCTTTGACACCCGTCGGATCACCCTCTCCCCTTCGGCTGCTCAACAAGGGACCAGACTACCTCCGCAGGCAAATGGACGCTGGGAGCCGAGGGCGGTCAATCAGCGCCGTGGAGCGTCTGGAAGCAGACAAAGCCAAATATGTCAAGAGCCAACAAGTCATCAACACTAAACAGGAGCCTGTTGTGGTGCCCTGTGCGACCCCGCCACCCCTGCCCCGTCGTCCCTTCACTGTCTCTGGCTCATCCACACCCCTTCTGCCACCGCGTAGGTCCATAACCACGCCTTACTCTGCTTCCAGCCCGCACTCCTCGCAGAACAACAATGAGGATGATTCCCGAAAGGAGAACTGTCACTCAGTGGATAACGTGGAGGCTCGTAATCATAATAATGCTAACCGAGCTCCTCTGGCAACTCCAAGAACCCCAGTCACTGCTCCCTTAGTTGCCCCACACAGTGCGCCTGTGATGCGGAGGAGTACAGGCAAACGGATGTTGCGTCCAGACTCCCTGGTCATCTACAGACAGAAGAAAGAGTGTAAGAGCCCCAGCGCTGGCGTTAACGGGAACGCTAACATAGAGACAAAAGGTTATAGCTTTGTTCGTCGACTCTTCCAGGGCTCCATGAGAGAAAAAAACATGGCCCAGAAAATGGTGATCAGCGAGGAGAGGGCTTCCTCTCGAGATGGCGACTCCCGCATGTCTTGGTCTAACGACAAGGACACCGTTGATGGCGGGAATGAGACGAGGAGGTCCAGCAGGTCAGAACGTGAGCAGGTCAATGGGAACGCAGTCTCTCTGGACCAGCAAGCAAAGGCCAGCATGAACAACACCCCACCAACTGGTGTGTATAACGGTAACGACAACGACATGGACCCGTGGAAGCCTGTGGTGCCGTTGTTACGACCAAGGCTGCGACGTTCCACGTCGGATCTCCGACTGCGTCACTCGTTAGCGCTGTCTGAGCAGGAGCGGTTCTTTGACTACTGTGGACTGGACCTGGACATGGTTCAGAGGCTCGGTCCTGAAAACTTTTTATCGGGCGCCAGTTCGGTGGACACTCTCTCCCTGATTCTGCGAAGCGTCGGCGGAGGAGACACCGCGGCCTCGGAACCCAGCGAGTTTTCTCGACACTCTGGGGACGGGCTGTTTCAGGAGGAAGTAGCTGAGCAGCTCCCTTCAGGTGTGTCCATCATTGAGCGAAATGCCCGTGTCATCAAATGGCTTTATGGGTGCAAGAACGCTGCCCAGGAGGGCCCAAAAGAGTCCACTGTGTAGCGACTACAGTGACAAAACATAAACTCTCTATGTAGGTCAAGGATTATTGGCCAGTGCAGTGTTGTTATAACTGAAAACAGGTCGATATGCTGTATTTATTGAATATGAGAGAATTGTATGTGAAAGACTTGTTCAGAGACTGTGGCTCTTTGTAACCAACAGAATCATTTTCTCATGAGAATTGGTGTGTTAGTGTGAGGTTGACACAACACTGAACAAGCCAGACTTTTTTCACGTTTGTGTTCTGGTGTGACCCCGTCCTGCTTGTTTATGAAAAGCATACGAACGTGTTCTGTCACTGTTACCCCAAAACAACTGTGTTGTTTTCTAGACTCTATGTGTAGCCTACATCTCAACAAATGAATTATTTAAAATGGAGAACCACTAAGCTCTTTTCTTTCCTGGACTGGGGAACTGATGTGTGAGTGTGAAATGAACCGTAAGTACCTCATCTCTGAACTGTCCCAGTTAGAGTTGCTTTTTTTCCCCCCCTTAAACGCAGGCGTTGGAACAAACATGCGAGGCACCCCTATGGGGTTGTTAATGCACTGAGAAAGAAAATGAAGGGAGAGAGTGAGAGAACGAGAGAGAGAAAGAGAGATAGAGTCTGTTCAAACAGACGCATCTCCTTTAAAACTGAGCATATGCAAAAAAAAAAAAAAGAAAAAAGGTTCTGCAAGGCCTTCATAAAAAATACACAAAGGTCTTTGTTGATTTTTTACTTCAGGCCAAAGAGAGACAACTTGCCCCGAGATGACTACTGTCCAGAACTGCAAAATTGAAATTTGCAGATTTTAGATGATATTTTTAAGTTTGTGTTAAAATCTGCAGATCATTTTGTTACCATCTTGCAGATTATGAAGAACGGTTTCTAAATCCTCTTTTCTCACATTCCATTTACTTGACAGTTCTTTTTAATTATTATTATACAAAACTATTGAAATAATTTCCCTTCCCTGTGCATTGAGGTTAGACTCTTCAGCAGTTCAGCCTAAATGCAAATCTTGTCAAACGAAGCAAAGCCAAACAAGCAGAAATAATATTCCATTAATTTGACATTTTAATCTCCTGGAAGAGCAGACCTCTGCAGCAGACAGCGATCTGTTTCCACTCCAAAAACAGCCCTCTGTCAGTAAGGAGGGACATGGGAACATTGTTCATTGTTTAATTCTCCAACCGCCCTGTCCTACCACACCATGTTAATCAGTCGTTGATTGGCCTTTTAATCAAAATGAAACCGTCAGTGGTCACAGGGGTGCCACTGAAAAATGACCCGAAGGTTAGAAGGTGACCCTGAAGAACAACACTCCAGCTATGGCTTAAGCTGAACTGAAGACAGGCAGAGAGACAAAAACAATGAGTATAAGTATGTGTCTGAGTATCTCTAAAAATCAGTACTGGAAGTATGTTGGTATGTTCAAAAATTTCTCTCATGCATGTTTACAGAACGGTCGTTTAAATTTGGTGATTTTTTTTTTTTTTTCATCTGTGACAGATTACAATTTTATTCCAAAGAGAAGTGTGTATATTTTACACATAAAAAGAATAATAATATTAATAAAGTCCTATTTCTGAAGAATTTGTTGTATATTGTTCTTTTTGTGGCAGAGAGTTTTGAGAAGAAAGCATGAAATCATACACCGCATTCTGTAAAGATCACAACATTTTTTTTTTTTCCCGCTTCCTTAGACTCGGTTATGTAATTGTGCTCTACTGCATTACAGTAATAATGTTAACTGTTCTACACTACAGATTCTTTACTTAGATTATGCAGTTGCCATTACATTGGATTTTTGGGTCTCAGACATCTTGGGAAAACAACAACAACAACAACAACAACAACAACAACCTAAATAAACACCTTAGTTGCTAAATAACTTTGGGCAAGAAGTGAGTCTTACATCAAAGTGTCTGACAGATTGGTTTATGAGCAGCAGTAGGAAACTGATGAGTCACAGCTCTGATAAAGTTTGTGGGGGGGGTTTTTTGGTCTTTTTTTTCTTTCCTCCTGCTCGTCTTATTTTTCATAGCATCTCAAGTGCCTGTTTTCCCTTTAAGCACTGGCAGGGTGTGTGGCACTTGACTATAACCCATCACACTTCAGTTTGACTCTTCAAAAAGGAGCCAGAAGCCACTATGTTATGTCTAGGTGGTCAGGTTACACCCCCCCCCCCCTTCCTCTACCCTCTTTCTCTATCTTCTCTCATTCTTGTGCTGCTCTCTCTCTCTCTCTCTCTCTCTCTCTCTCTGTCTTCCCCCCTCTTTTTCTCAGCTTCTTCAGCCTGAACGCTGAACGAAACGGTATCCATGCTCCCGCTTGACGATCCTACTCTGATATCCTATTTATAGTTTCCTGGATAAGTCTTAAACACATTTGCTTATCAAATGGGTTTTTTTCTTTTTCCCTCTAGCCTATGTTTCCGTAAGTTTCTCTCGATTCTCTTCATTCAGCTTCACTTCAGCAACACATTTCAATTTAGAGCATGAATCTACTCTATTTTGAATTGTACATGCCAGCGTTAGAATACGGTGCAGCTGATCTGCTTTGCTGTTATTGCAGTGGTATAGCTGTTTTGTTTATAGCTTTCTAATTGTTAGCACTGCTTCATCCCACACACTGGGCAATAGCTTCTCCTCTTGCAGTTTAGTAGCCCCTTGTTCATTAGTGCTTTGTTTACCTGGGTTTGACTGTAGCTTACGCTTTTCTTTCCTATAACTATTCTTGCACTTGTATCTGGTCAAGCACTGAACTTAGCCATGGCACTTGTACAAAGACCAGCTCCTTAACAGCTATATGCTTGAACTGTATTTTACATCACTGGTCTTGTGGCTTTGGACAGAAGCATCTGCTGAATGAATAAATGTCAAAAGAAAAAAACAACATAAACCAAACGGTAAAGTCACATGTGTGCTCGTCTTATGAGAAGACGTACCAGGCAACCTGAATTTCCTGTTGGCTTTAACTCTGCCAACACAGCTGGCAACTGAATGTGCTGACAAAAGGGTTTTTTTTTGTTTGTTTGGTTCTTTTTTTTTACTCTAGTCCAACTATGAGGAGTAACTTACGACACTTTTACATCATCCCCAGGAGTATTACTTATTGATATTTCCTGGTATTTCTGTTTCTCCCAGACAAGTAATTTAGTAAAATTATCACTCAGAATAGAGTAAAAACAAGAGGAAGATATTTTGGCAATGAAACTATGAAATTATACATGCATATTCACAGACTCAACGTGAGTGAATTCCTAACACAAGGCTAGCAATCTCTGTTCTCTGTGAATACTCTAATGAAAATCAATGAATGAAAGATAAATACAACTGACTTATCTCTGACGTAAGACAGGAAACACCTGGGTGAACTAGCTGCAAACCATGGATATAGAAAAAAAAAAAAAATCCCTTATCATTTAATTGCGTGCTAGCTGCAAACGCAATTTGTCCTTTATGAATCACATGAAATTCTCAGTATACCTCTTCGACCGCCCGGTGCCTCTGACGGTATTACCTTATAACATAGGAGTCAGAGATTACAGTCACTAAACCAGCCACGCCGGTGCCCTCACTGAGCGGAGGAATGTATGTCAGGGTGATCCGGGGTTGTGAAGTGTAGCAAATCTGGCCTAGTTCTTTCTGGCCCAGCAGTTCGGTATGCCACAACCATCCATGCTTGAGAGAAGAGCTATGCATGACTCAGAGAGCAGAGGGAGAGGAACGCATTGGTCAAGGCTGGAAGCCCCGGTGCTGCCGGAGGCAGAAATTCACCCCAGTTGTGACAGTGACAGAAATCTAGAGAGATGAGGAGAATTTGTTAGCCAAGATGTTGCCCGCTTTAGTCGCAAACGGCAGTTCGTGGGCGCGCAGAAGTCCGGAGTGGAAGGAGGGAGGGAGGGGAGGGAGGGAAGGCTGGCTGGGAACGGAGAAGGGAGGAAACGCGATGCCACGCGACCGCGGAATTAGAACAGGAAGCTCCGCAGAGTCGCGCACAGATGCACTCCTGTGAGAGACCTTTGTCTTGAGATAGACTGGAAATAACAATCCACTTGTAAATAACACACTTGCAGATGAAAACATGAACAGGAACAGACACATTAACTCTCACGCCGTCGTGTACAACGACCGCACGCTGGGTGTGAGGATAAATTACAGCCTGCTTCCCCCCCCCCCCCCCTCTGTTCGTTGTAAAGGGTATTTCAAATCTATAGTGACATTTTTTTTTTTTTTTTCCGTCATACTGTCAGTGGTCTGTACTTATGTAATGTAACTGTTCATTAAGATCAGTGGATGTTTGATCTCATGTATTCCCACACTTTCTATAGCTTCAATTTCTACTTCAACAAGGTCTGGAAACTCAACACCCTGGAAAGGGGAGTTAGTGTGGGAGGGTCTGTTTCGGATGCTTCACAAAACCCATCTCAGAACATGGAGGGATCTGGTGGCTCTGAAAGACCATAAATCAGAGAAGAGATCTTTTCACTCCCCTCTCTCTCTCTCTCTCTCTCTCTCTCTCTCTCGGTCTCTCTCTGGTGACCTCTGCTCTCAGGGGTCAGTGAGAGAGGTCCAGTTGCTCCACTGTGGGAACCTGGAGTCTGAGTTACGACCCCCTTTTTTTAAAATCGCACTGACGTCAGAAGACACCTGAGAGGAAAGGTCAGGAACGTATCCTCGCTGGATACTCACAGGAAGTCCGGGCCAAAGTTTTATGAGCTTCTCCTTTTTTGTTTGTTTTTTTTTTTTTTTTTTTTTTTGCCAACGTGTTAAGCAATCCTGTCGCAGGACCGTGACAGGACAGTCAGCGTTTAAAGCGAAACCGAAACCCAATCCGAATGAATGGTATAGTGTGTCACTGAAGGTCAACTCAGTAGCTTCATATAAATGCCGTACATACTCGACAACCCTTGACATTTATGACAATTCACTCGTTTGTACAGCTCCGCGAATGCCATTGTCACAAATGAGCTGCCTGCAAAGACCATCAAATGGCTAATTACCATAGAAACAATCCACTTGACACCAGATGTATTTTGAAATAAATTCTCTGTTTGCACATTCACTGAGAGGATTAAAGGATCATTGCTTGGGCTTAGTGGCCATTAAACGAGACGCCATTTGAGGCATCTGTGAAACCAACACCAAAAAGCGGCGACACAATAGGTCTAATGATATTTGCAGATGTCTGGCTGTACGTACCATAGGGTGCCCTGGTCATTAATCCTATTATTCTGAAGTGAACAGCCAAAAGGGCCGTGGTCAGGACCTGTTGAAGTTTGCATTGCTTTGATGACCGCAAGGGTAGAGGACTTGGGTGGTAATGTGATGCCTGAACTTTCAGTTGCACAAACCTTTGACTTCGCTTTTTGGCCAAGTCGATAAGCTGAAACCATTGATGTTTCATTCAGTCAATCAAATCTGAATTAGTGTTTTAGTGTTTTCCTGTGTCAGTAAAAATTCTAATATAATCCTCTTTTGAAAGACATGAGGCACCAATATGCTTGCATGGTCCTCGACGTCCATGCTACTGTTCGTTGGAGCTGGTGCAGATTCAGAGATGAAAGTGGAATGGTCAAATTACATATGTGAGAGACCACAAGGAACATCAGGCAAACAGCTGGGCCAGGTTTTCTCACTGCACTTAGAAACACTCAACCATACCTCCCACAAAAAAAAAAAAAACTGACAGAGAGAAAAAAGCACTCTCAGAGAAATTCAGGCAACACGACAGATCTTACGACATACACGTTGACGGTTTTACAAAACAATTCATATTCTCATTGGTCACTGATATCTCAACATGAGTGTGTTCCTATCTTGGGTTTGGAGGTTTGAAGACTGCAATGTAATCAAAATGACACTCATCTGAGAGAAACATTCAGGCCAAATGGTTCTATTAAAAAATAACTCAATTCAACAGAGCAGTGTCTTAGGTCTCTAGATACTAACCCCTAAGCTATCCACAAGGATGAGGGCTAACTCCCCAGATACTATCCAGATTACAAAGTAGACTAAAGGGACAGGCAGAGGGATTTCCAAGTAATTTAGTGTTGGTTGTCTCTTTCCCTGTAATTGCCTGCTGATCATCTGTTGAGGCTGAGTCCACAGGGCTGTTCCCACAGTTTGGGAGTGGCAACAGTGCTGCTTGGCTGCGTTTCACTGTGGGATCAGGTGAGTCCCTGAACACTCCAGCAAGGTTAAGCCAGCTCCATGGGGTTTGAAGGAAATGAGTATGGCATGCTGAGCTCGGAGGCATGGATGTGGTCCATATGCTCAGCATGGGAAAAGACTGTCTGTGTTTGTATTTGTGCGTGTGCGTGTGCGTGTGCGTGTGCGTGTGTGTGCGTGCGCATGTGCATGCATGCGTACGTGCGTGCGTGTGTGTGCATGTGTGTGTGTGTGTACGGATGTGTTTGTGTGTGTATGTGTGTGTGTGTGTGTGTGCGTGTGCGTGTGCGTGTGTGTGTACGTGTAAGACTTGCACTCTAGTCAGAACGCACATCAAAGTCGTTTAAAGGGTGCGACCTCACCCAAAGTTTTGGGGTTTGCTGCTCCTATTTTAACCCTGGCCAGCCTGTCGGCGTGAGGGACATTTCTCCACCATGGCGCCAAACTTCAAAACAAAACCGCTGATGGTACAGCAGTGGGACAGGGCTTACAAAACGTGCTGGGAAAATGGTGTTTTGACCGCCCACAATCGGATACATGGGCGCACATAGGGAGTGATGGGAGTAAGCAGTTCAGTTGTACCAAATGGTTAAAAACAGACATGAAGGTGACTGGCATGTTATAGAAATCTCTAGAGAAGAAAAAAAAAAGAGAGAAAAACAGAGCCAGTAGAGCCCGTAAACATAGATGGGTTCGTTCCTCTCACAGGATGTTTTTACCATTTACCGTTACTGAATTGCATTTGCCTTCTCAGATGGTCTGTAACAAATTTCCTGCAGTGTTAATGAGAAAATTTTCCAAAACTCTCTCATCTGTCCTTAATTATTTCTTCCTGTTCACAGATTTTCTACGTCAATAGGTGACAAACATCAATCTAATTTGCCAAACTCAAACAAAACAAGAACGTCTTTCACACCGAATGGAAACCTGACATTCTTGCAGTCACCCATAAAGTCCTTTAAAAGTCTGCCTTCTGTGCATATTTCTCAACACCAGACTGATCTGAGGCAGTGATCAGCTGGGCTCTGTGAGATCTGGACAAAATACAGGGTAATAGCTGGCTGAGCCCCCTGAGGAAAAACCCTGCTACAGATGTCTAATCAGTGTAATACTTTGTCATTCAAACAGGTGTCAGCCCAAAAGAAGGCTTCAATTAACACAACCATTGTGAGAGATCTCCCACAAGAAGTTCTTTGGGTGTTACATTAAAAGTTATAAAAGTTGGAAATGTCCCATCAGATTCCGCTGCAGCCAATCTGAACTGATTTCGTCAAGAAACTGTCATATGCCCTATGTTTATCCATCCCATTTACGAACAAGCAAAAGCTGAAAAGTGACACCACTGATCAAAGGAAAAATGAAGTATTAATTCAGCATAAACTTGTAAAATTTCAATATTAATTCAGTATACACTTAGAATAAAGTTTCAGTTTTGCATATTTATTAAAACACGTCCGAGCTTTCGAATTTATTTAAACACCCACTCAATGAAAAAACGATCTGGGTCTTGGTCAAGGCGACCAACCGCGAGTCCCAAAAGTCCCAAAGTCTAGGAACAGCAATGTTTCCTGAAACCTTCCACGTGCATGATCCAAAGGTCAGAAATAGACTCAAGAGACACCATCCAGAGGAATTTCGCTGAAGACCGAACGAACGACACAAGACTGCCAAAGTCTGGTATTTAATGACATCTTGACGACAGGTTGGATTGGGGGAATGCTTGGCCATGGGCAGGGCTTGCTGAGTGGGTAGAGTGTAAACTGAGCCTCTGCACCAAGATCTGCCCCCTGATATCCGCCTTATCACACAATTACTTGGGCATTGCTTCCGGAATTAAGCTAACTGCCAATCACCCTAAGGAGGGGGTGGGGTGGGGGAGTGGGGAAAGGGGGGGGTGCTTAATTCCTTTCTGTGACTTTTGTGAAGTTGATCTTCAGTTGATGGCCTTTATTTTCAGCCCGAAGCAAGTCTGGTGCTGAAGTCTAAATGGGTTTTTTCCGATACTGAGAGAGGCTTTGGGAAGAGCTTGGTGTTAAAGATGATTGGTCGAGGGGAGGTGGTGGGGGGTGGTTTTTACGGCAACGTGGGAGCAAGGCAAAAAAGACAACATCCCAAACAGCTGTAGAAACAGTAACCAGATCCTGACATGGATTTGAGTTCAGGAGGAAAGAAGGAGGAGTTGAAGGATCCTGTCAATCACAAACTCAGTCACCACCCCCATCCCCCAAAGAACAACAAAAACAAGAAAACATCCACCGACATTGTTGTGCATTTCTAAGTAAGCTTCCACTGAGTGTGCAAAACTATAACTATAAATCCTGTAACCTACCACAATCAGGTAAACTAACTGCACTGGTAGTGATTTCACAGACGGTACGTAAAGCAATGTTTGATAAGACAAAATCAAGAATCAAGAAAAAATTACACAAGATCACCAAACTAACTTGACTTTTCAAAGCCTTGCCTTTAAGGTATTCTCAGTTGGATTTGTCATTCAATTGCCCAACAGGGTGGACATTGACTTGTCAAAATAATCAATACTTCAGTGTAGTTAAGGTCTACAGGGACTGAACACATGCCGTCATAAAGTCAATTGATATTAATGGTTTTTAACAACCCTGTCTCAGGAGTATTAAAAGTCCTCATTATGGCTAACATAACAATCTGTAAGAGAGGTTTCGGTTCCATTGAGAGGGATCTGGATCAAATGTCTCTCAGGTAGTGACTGGAGAGCGTGGAGAGGTTGTGAGGGGGAGGTGGGAACAGGCGCAGGGGATTCTGTGAGGTCAGGGTTTGGGGGTGGGGGGGTTAACAGAGGATAGCACAATGAAGAGGGTGTGGGGAGGGGGGTGAAAATCCACCCAAAACAGCTAAGGGATTAAGACTAAGATTGAGCTACAGATTATGAGCTAACTAAACAACCGCTTTGAGTTTGTCCAGACTTCTTCACACACACACACACACACACACACACACACACACACAGACACACACAAAAAGCCCCGAGGAGGATGAAAAGCTCACAAGTTTCCCTTCCATTTCTCACCAGTGCCTGAAAACCAGGAGTTTGGCTTACCTGAATCATGTTTTGACTAAATCAGTGAAGACCAAGACACCACAAAAATCTCACTCTTCTTTAAGATTTTTTTTCAGGAAGGATGTTAAATATTTTACCAAACATAAAATGACTTATATAGAATTAACAGATAGAGCTTTGAATAGCTAAATAGAGTTCCCTTAAATGATATGTTAGGGACATATTGTCCATACAAAGTATGGGCACAGCATACGTGTATTCATTTGATGTGTGTGTGTGTGTGTGTGTGTGTGTGTGTGTGTGTGTGTGTGTGTGTGTGGATCGGGATATTTAGAAGACACGCTGAACCAATCCATTTGAGCCTGTCTTGATTACCTCATGATTTCTGGCAACGCTATAGCATGATGTCTTTGCAGCGAGTGATTTGATGCCAAAACCTCACGGATGACAAAAAAAAAAAACATATAAAAGAATAAACATTTGCTCATCCTTAAAAACCTGGGAAAATATGCGTTCCTCAAAGCTTGTTGAATAGACTGATTTGAAGGGGAACAGTGAGGTGTAGTCTCTTTGGAAGGGGCTTTGGATAAAAGCGTCTGCTAAATGAATAAATGTAAATGTTATGTAACTTTACTCGTGTTTAACGCTCACTGTTTACAGGTTCCATATGAAGTAGCCATCAAAAAGAACATATGGCAGGACCTTGACGTCATAGGGAAAACCCAGGTGAGGAGGTCAGCGCTATCTTGACTGTTAACATCTGTTCACCTTTAAATTTTCTGTGAAGCTTTGTGTGCATGTGTGTGTGTGTGTGTCTTGGGTGAAGGTGGGCAGAGGCTGTACTGTTGCTTCAGGCAGGTCTGGTTTTAGGAGGGAGAGTAAAGCTGTGTGTGTGTGTGTGTGTGTGTGTGTGTGTGTGTGTGTGTGTGTGTGCGTGTGTGTGAGGTGTTCTTCACACATCTTTGTTCCAGATGGATTTACCGCCTCTGTCGGTGAGTCACCAGTCTCTCTGAGACGCCCCTTTCTTTCAGCCTGACACCCTCAGGTGCTGCCGGGCCAGCCTGTCTGCAGACGTTTTTTTCCCTCTGTGTATGACTGAGAGCCAGAGCTGAGACAAGAGTTTGTTTTTATTATGGTTGTCTGGTATTATCACCTTGAGACTGCAGACGCAGCGTGTGATTCTTTTGAGAGCGAGAGAGACAGAAAACAAAAATGAAAAATAAATAAATGAGAGGAGATGATGTGAAAAGGCAGCGTATGAAAGAGCTGTGTGTTCGCGTTTGTGTGTGTGTGTGAAAGAGAGAGAGAGTGAGAGAAAGGGACAGAGAGAAAAAGAAAGAGTGACAGAAATAGAGAGAGAGAGACAGAGAGAGAGAGAGAGAGAAAGGGACAGAGAGAAAAAGAAAGAGTGACAGAAATAGAGAGAGAGAGAGAGAGGGAGAGAGAGAGAGAGAGTAGAATTTTTAAATTTAGCCTCAGTATATGTGGGACCATTTTCAGAGTATGTCAAAATGACTAGTCATAACATGGGACCTTGGAGAAGGTAGCTCCCACTGTATTTAGTCTGTCTCTGAATTCCTTTGGTACATGTCTACCGGCTTCAACAGGGTTGACTAGAGAAACAAACTGGCGGGTAGGAAACGCAGAGGTTAAAGTTCGAATGCAGACTGTGGTTTACCAGCTTGTTCATTATAAAATAAATAAGTAAATGAATAAATAAATAAATAAATAAATAAATAAATAAAAATAGCTAATAACTGAAATGAAAATGAAAAGAAGTTGTGTCTGTTCGTACAATGACCTCTTTCTCTGAAGAGTGCTAGGGGGGATGAATATAAGCAGTGAAGTCTAGACTGAAGGCAACGTAAGAACTGTATTATAAACACAAAAAAGATCCTAATTGTGACTGACCTGTTAAAGGGCACATTAGTCAGTTTATGTCACAATGTAACAGTTTGATAAAAAACCAAGGTACTTCATGAAATGCACGCTGTTTCATTTTAATTTATGCAAGTCCTTTAGTTGAGCACTTAGCATAACATTTCTGGGCTGCATAACTCTGGCCCTTGTCACCATAGTAACCATTGTTTCTAAACATATTCAATTACATCACCCTGTTAAATGCCAAAAATAACTGAAATTAGGGAGAGCTATGTCTCGTCTACATTTTCAACAGAGCTTGTGGGTTTTGTGAGGAGCTGTTCTTAAAAAAAAAAAAAGATTTGGATGTACTTACCTTTCTGAGCAACAATACACAATGAACATTCTTGCTTTCAAAGGACACATTCAAGAGACACTATGGAAAACTTAACATGACAAGCAAGAGCCATATGTTGTAGTGGGCTAGGTCAGATCAGATTTCCAAGGTGAAAACGATATGTGAGTTTCATGTCACCTCTGTGAAAAGCCCTTCATAGTTTGAATAACAGATTTATGTGCGGATGAAGCGCCCGTATGAGCCACAGGTGTGTGGAAGACAATAACTGCCATGATGTGGATGACTCATGACGTTCAAGAGGTATTCGCAGGACAGCGTACTGAATAATGGATATTCCATAGCAACGTGTACCATCACTCATTCGACATAATGTCACCTCTAAACCCACCTGTCATTCATAATCTCCTCTCTCACGTTCGCTTTGGGACTCTTTCAAGGCGTCAAATCTGCTTATTCTCAGACAGACATCGATAGTTTATTGTTTAGATCCAGACCCGTGCATAGCGTTTATATTTATATGTTTAAATAATATTTCACGTTTGTTCCCCCTGGGCAGAGAGAGTAAGAACGCTCAATGCCACCTAACTGAGGTGTGTTGATACACTTAACTCACGCTTGTTTGTGTTGTGCATCGGTGCTTGGCGTAATACAAAACCAAAGAGGATTTGTCTGACCATGCATGCTATGCATGCATACTGTCTCGATTCTGTTACATTCATGCTCCACAACCCTCGTTCCAGACTAAAATGCGACGGCACGTTAATAAGCAGGAGTAGTGCCAAAGGGCTATCTACCCGAATTAGCATCAGCGGGTCACGCAAATTTATGATTTAATATAATATGATACTCTTTAATGGACAACTGCACTACTTAGTTCTTAAAAGCACACGCGGCTGTTACATTGAACCACTTGATAAAATATGTCCCTGAAAGAGAATTTAACACTCTCTCTTTAGGGGTTTCCCTGATGCAGATCAGATATGACGGTTGTGGCATACTTCATCTGTCAGCTGTCATACACATAGCTGTCACAGATCCACTGAGTAGCGGGAAAAAAATTATACTGACGACAGATGTTTGTAGCTGGGTCCACTGACGACGGTCATACAGGGAAAATATATATTATTTTATTAAGCGATATAACTGCATCACAGACCTCTGATGCGTCTCTGCCGTCCAGCATCAGTCTGCCAGCGTTTAAAGAATGACTGTGTTAGCCCCACGTGGTGGTCAACATTAGCCTACAGTTAAACAGGCCACCCTTATTTGTGCATTATAAAATAAAATGTGATTCTTTATAAACTGCTGAACTAGGTTTGCATTCACCACAAAATCCACAGACTAAATAAAACTGACGCAGGGATAGGGTGTAAGGAGAGCAGAAATAATTGACCGATGCACTCTGCGGGATGCAGAATGAGGAGCGGGGGAGATCAGAAGCGACAAACAGAAGACAGCTCTATTTGGGGCATGATATAAATAGAACTGACATAAATATCACCAATACAAGCAAAGGCTCGCAATGAGTTCGGACCTCTGTATTTTCGTTCCAGCTTATATTAATAACATTGACAACTCCGCGGACATGTGGACCTACTTGGGAACTCAACTTTGATATAGCCATAGGGTTACACCGCCGCCTGCTGGTGATTCTATATGATTACGTCCGTTTCACATTAATTAACCTAAATCTCCAATGTCTCGGTCATGTGGGTTCTCCCACCTTAATCTTAAATGCATTTAGAGAAAGCACATCTTTAATAGGTATAATGGGGTGAGTAAGCTTTCTAGAGTCTGCGCACTCAACAATTAATCAATAAAAAAACAAAAAGAACAGTTTCTAAAACAACTGTGACATCAGGACATAATGCTGATTAAAATATTCTCAGAACTCCACAATCAATTAGTAAAAATGCGAAAAGAACACTCTCTAAAACAACAGTGACATTGGGGGTTTAATGCTATGCAACGGATTTCTAACACTATGTTCTACAGCACCTTTAAAATACTTGTTTTAGCATGGAAGTCATTAAGAACTGTTAGGGGTTAAATCTCTGCCAGTTTACAGGAAAGCTTTACTTTTTTTCCCCACCGTTACCATACTACTGTTAGACGGCCACTGTTTGGCCACAAACTAAAAATCTCGTGCCCTTTTTTGTTGTAGTTGTTGCTGTTTTGAACGGTCAGTTTTGTCAGAGTTGTTTGTTAAGGAAGTAATGCCACGGTTGAAAAAAAGAACGAAAAATTGTACAAAGAGTTCAGAATAATCGCTAATTTTGTAATGTTGCAAGCGGAATACGGTGGTGATGCGCTGATTTTGTTGATTTCCAATAGCTTTTATTGTATCATAAAATGAACAACACCTCAGAGCAAAACATTCAGCATGACATTCAAAACCAAAGAATACTGCAGAAAAAAAACAGGGAAAACTGCCTGCCAACACAAAGCATCAGGAACATTAGGTTACCAAAACAGCTCACAGTCGCAATCCTTAACAGATATGATAAACACCAGACCTGTGTCTCTAGGATGCAACTAGAGAACAGCAGAGAAAGAAAGTTCCAGCATCAATAAAAATGAAAGTGCACTGCATCAACTGACACATCCTAAAACTCCACTTCTCCAATTTTTTGCTAAAATTTCCTACACTTGAGTGATGACTGATTTGGTCCTTCATTCCATGTAATTTATCCATAGACTCAATATAAGTAAATGAAATATTGATGGAAATTAGTGTTGTGTGTCTGCAGTTAACTAGGTTCTCTGAAAGCTAATGTGTGATGTTATGACATAAATATTTTGCAGTTACTCTAGAAGAGCCTTATTGGAACTATGAATGAAAGCATTTTGTGCATAAAGTTTTGAGGACATACACGTTACAATATTCTTAAAATCAATTAAGAACTACAAAAAACATTCACCTGTTATATTCCCTAGTACTCTTGAAACCATCTCTAAGTTTTAAACTGTCAGTCTTAGAATCAGTCAAGCACCTGCCCATTTAGGGAATCTATCTTTTGTGCATTAACTGAAAGAGAGAAGGAGAGACAAAAAAAAAGAGAATGGTACACAGAGTATTAGATCTCATTCTTACATAAGTTATAGACACATATGTCAAACCTTAATACAAATCAGCAAATTACAACTTTTGGAAGATTTGTGCAAAGGTTCAAAGTATGTGTGTGTGTGTGTGTGTATGTGTGTGTGTGTGTGTGTGTGTGTGTGTGTGGGTTAAGACCTCAGATATTATCTCGCATTATCAAGAAATCCCTGACATGTATGTCTAACATGAGCAAAGCCATTGTGTGTTTTGGTCTGGTTTCACACACACACAAACAGTTGTCTCCAATCCAGATCCAGAAATGCCACAGTGTCTGTCTAAGCCATAAACTAACAAAAACATACCACTAAGCAACCAGATCACATGACCATCTGTACATTCAGTGAGCAGACTGATCCATATACATCTACAGTTAAAAAGGAAAACTAGTACTCAATGCGGCTCTAATGGACTGGATTTGGTAAACTGTGTTCTGGTGTCTCCCAAACCATTTGCCCCTCCCCCTGTTGCACCGCCGCACTGGGCTAGTTGCCTTTGGCCATGCTTTTGTTCTTCAGCTCAGCCAGTTTGCTGGTGACAAAGTTCCACTTGAAGGCGGGCGAATCCTCGTTACCCCCGCCCAGCGTGGTGTACTTGGAAAAGCTGTTCCCGCCGCTACCTCCGCTTCCTTCTCCTTCTCCTACATCATCACTTTCCACCCTCTCCTGCGTCCCCCCGTCCTGGCTCATCCCCGTACCTTCGCCTCCGACCTCCTGACCCCCGTCGACGCCCCCCTCTGTTGCTGAGGCAGCCGCTGCCTCCGCTCGTTTCACGGCAGCGGCCTGGTGCCACTTAGTGGCAAAGTTGTCCCAGAATCCAGTGGTGCGCTTGTTGGGTTGTGGCGGCTCTTCGGGCTTCACTGCCAGGGGGCTGTAAACAGAAGGGAACCATGGCATCCACATCATGAATTAACTTTTTTTATGGACCACGGTCTAGCTTTTTTTTTTTCTTTTTAAGTATATCTGTTGGTAAAACTTACTGAACATATGGGTTTAGAATCCTCTCAGACAGGAAAAGAGGAGGAGGAGGAGGAGGAGGAGGAAGAGGAAGAATCTGATGACGAAGAAGCTCACACTCACTGATCTGCGGCCGGCTGGCTCTCCGACTCCAGGAGCTGGTGCTCGTCGTCCCTGTTGAAGAGCGAGGACACACTCCTCCACCCCTTCACCCCAGCTCCCTGCATCTGAAAACACACACACACACACACACACACACACAGAGTCAAGAAGGGTCAAGGTGCTGTCCACTGTGCTGTCCTTGCACTCATTAATCCAAACAGGATAGAGGAATCTTTGTAAGACTCATTAATCTTTTATGGAGGGCCTGTAACAACACAATTTGACATTGGTGTTTTAGGAACTCTTCCATGAGCTCTGCCAAACTTACTTTCTTGGCCAATTGAGAGACAGCGCTTGGTCCGTCATCTGGTTGCACAGTTGTCATATCTCCCTCTGCCTCATTAACCTAAACAGGAAAACTCAAATTTGCATCAGACTGCACAGTCATCATGGACATTTTCAGATATCTTTCCTGTGAATGAGGAAAGGGTGCAAGAAAAAATTTGATTTCTGGTTGGAGTGACACATGGACAGCCACTGTGACGTTAGAAACCAATGGAGATCGGCCTACGACAGAAACACATGGCTGGTGGTCCCTCTAGTGGTTCTGTGTCACACTACAGACAGTTTTTCTAAATTAATATCTAGGTTTGAAAAACAGATGGTGGAGGGCTAAGCTTACTCCACCATCTTTTGTGTCAGTATGGTCGTTCAGGATCATTTGAATGTATTAATAGGAAGGATTGATTGTGTAAACATAATATGGCCCTTGCTGATGTGCAGAACTCGATGACAAGGACTTTGTATTAGCATGCCAGGCATGGCCAATCTGTTCACAGTTGTTACTGTGTTTTTCAGCCCCTGAGTTCTTAAAACTCACAGGAGAAAGATGATAGAGAACTCTTGACTGAAGGTTCCTGACCATCGACTCACCAACTTAATACATCATTAGAGAGACTGAATAACTTTCTAATATGCCTTACTGGGCCATTGTGTATTTACCTTCAGATGTAGTACTGGATAGGACATGGAAAGTAGCTTTGTCCAGTGACTACAAGCAATGTTGACTTTCATCACCGGCCACTGGAAACTATGCTGCTCAACATCTGCCCGACAACAACTTTCAGACTGGCGTCCCAAGGACAAATAGGTGGGCCCCAGAATGATTGCTGTTTTGAACATACCCCAGCCCAAGCTATCTGTCTCATCACCTGTCTCGCTGGAATGCCACCTAATCCCTTAGCCTGGCTCTTGTTCTGGATCGGGTTACCAGGCACCACAAAGAAGTAGGTCATGGCCCTGCGTCCACCAAAACAGGACCCTTCGAAAGCCCAAACGTGGGTTTTTGCATAGAAAAGTTTGTGTGGGAAAAATGTAATGCTGACACTCTTGACATCATTCTGTGTAACTGGTTAACGTCATTCTGTGTAACTGGCTGACATAATTTTGTGTTAGTTGTAAGGAGTCACCGTTGCCGTATTTAATCGCTCCCTGGAGAGTTGTGGACTGCAGGAAAGGCTTTATTGCTCCTCATTCGGACCTTGTCAACACAGAGATTCACTAACACTCCGCGCGCAAACAATAAATATTAATAGCTACTCCATCTTGGCTCATCTCCATCTCTATTCCTCTACTCCACTACTGCCTAAATTAGTGAGGGAGTCTGTTATTCTCTCTGCTGTTTGTTCTTCATGCCAGAGTCAGGAATAGTGCACAGCCATGTGGAGATATTATCGTGGGACTGATCACATAATCAGAGACCGTTTATTATGGCTTTGCCGTGACAGCATGATAGTCTGTGATCTTAAACAGATGACAAACAGCGAGCCTGGAAGGGTAGAGCAAACCAGTTAAAATATTCAACAGATGAATTTCCCTCAGGTTCAGAGAAAAGTAGGCTCCTGCCCTTGCCTAGATTTCTACCGTTCAACAGTTAATGCTGCATGATCATGCGCAATGCAACGCTTAGACCAAGTATATCAGGTATAATATTTAAATTATAAGTGCATATGGGATCTATTTTGGCCCATAAAATGTCTCTGATCATCCAGGGCAATCTTAATCTTACCTCCTCAGCAGGATCCTCCTCCATGTCTGGGTTCAGGGTCTTCAGCACTTTGCTCTTGTACACTTTCCAAAGCGGATTCATCGTTGGTTTTCTCTAATGGCCTCACCAATGAAAACAGTTTAAGAGATCTCAGAAACCTCCCCCAAACCAACATTAACAAGACCCTCTTCTCTTTGCTTTTGGTTCTCCCGGGTTCACCAAGGTTCCTTTTCCATCCAAATCACTTTCAGATGCCAAGATAGCCAAGAGAACGATCTCTGCGTGCTCAGAAGCTAGACTCTTTCATCGTCCTGTTTCGTTTTGTTTGTTTCTCTTTTTTCGAAGTCCGTTTCCAGTCGTAGACTAATCTCGGAGAAAAGTGCAGGAGCGGGTGGACGAGCCGGTTCGGCGGCAGGGAAGAGAAGACAGAGCCTGTCACGGTTCGTGATGTCAGCATCGGTTACCTGGAAACAGGTGTGCATTTCCTCATGAATATTTCACTGGGCTCTATTTAGTGCTCAGCATCCATTGTTGGCGGCACGACGAGGACTAGGTCCTGTAACTCTAACCCCATCAGTGGTCACATGACGGAGTGGTTATTAGAAAACAGAACTGATCTAGCTGATGGTAGGAATCTGGATGTGAGTCTTAAGTCATTTTCCTGTTTGTTTTTAAAGTTCAATGTAATTTACCGGTGAGATTGTGCTACAACATGCTACCGCTACAGCAGTGTTTAAAGGTGAAATTAACGAAGGTCTTTGACATCAGTTTGAATGGTTAACTTGTACAAAAGCAATCATTTTTACCAATAATGAACATGTGTACTTAAGATTTTAGTGAGTTGGACTCTGAATTGTGACAGCAAGCTTTTTGATTATGCAGCGATCTCAAAAAGGATGGCTTTGGTCTGATTCTAAATTGATCTGCTCCGAGGCAAAACCATGAGACACATACAATAGTAACATTTTAATTTTGTTTGTTTTTTGATTGATTCTTTTTAGTCTGTAATATGAGATAACATGACAAAACGTACCCTGTAAACATCACTAACTTTGATTTGGAAAATGCGGTTCTTAGGTAAAAGGAGAATCTTTATAATCCCTAAAACAGCCCCCGCTGAGTTTGGCTGCAGGATGTTGACCCTTAATCTTTAACTTCTTTACCTTTCAGTGGGGGGGGGGGGGGGGGGGGGGGGAATATCTTTATTTTATCCTTATCACCTCCTTTGATGACTGCCAGTGGTGCCTGTGCGTTGTCAATCAAAGAGCCAAGCCAATTAGACGGAGACGTTCATAATGTAATTTAATTTGACACGTTGGTTTCCTGTAGCTTGTTCCCTGGCAAACCGATCTGGGCTTTGACGCTGTAATGGATACAGGACCAGACATCATAAAAAATTTACCATCTCTGAAGTTTCCTTTACCACCAGACTGGCCACGGCTGCCTCACTGATTACTGTACAGCTTGATTCATTCGTTGTTTATCAAGCTGTTTGTTTGTGTGAAGGGCAAACAAAACATTTTAGTCGCATTTCAAAATTCCATCCAGTGAATTTGTATAGTAACACAGCATATAAAGAATCATAAATAATCTTCATTTCAAAAGAATATTTGATCTGTAGTCATACCACTTCAATTAACCTACTTGGTCGTACAGTGAAGGAGGAGTTTTGCTTACGTACGATATGGATTAGACCCCATTATGTTCCGTAGGGAGAGAGATGGGAGCACAAACCTCCCCAATAACATGTAGTCCTGCTATGGAGCATTGAGTTTCACCTCCAACCAGCAACAAGTCTGCATTATTCACAATACACTGGCAAGGCTATTCATCTCTTGGAACCGGACCCTGTTATAGTTAAAAAAAAAACCAGATTAACCAATCACATGGGGGGAAAAAAGGCAGAGATTATACACACTGCTACAGTGTCTTGACCAATCATCACTTAGCTCCAGGGCAAGGCATCTAAAAAAAAAAAAAAAGAAAAAAAAAAAGAAATCAAGTCAATATCTACAACAAGCCTTTCAGTCTATCAGACAATCATGTGATCCTATGTATCAGCACAGAACATTACATTGTTTTAGTCTAAGTTGTTTTGCAATGTTGGGTGCCATGCAAGCTCTGTTTGTATGTCACAGTTCTCTAGATGTCAGCAATTCCACGCACACACACACACAGACACACACACACACACACACACACACACACACACACACACACACAAGCACACACTCGTCCTTAATGGACAACATGAGGTTAAACATTTTCTCCTCATGTTTTTTTCCCCCTCTTACTACTACCAGGGGCACAAGTGTTTAGTTTCAATGAAACTCTGCCCAATCATGAGAGATACCTATGCAACATGATAGCTGCCTCAGACAGTTAACATCAGTGATAGTCACTCTTTTGGTGTAATCATGAATCAGGGTGATACAATGCAGTAAGTGTTTGTAGAAATGGTCAAATAAACAGAGGGATTTTACCAAATCCTGACACTAGGTGGCGTGTGGGAACCGCTGTAAATCGCTCCTTGCTCATCTTGCTGTGTGTGAGATGTGGTACAAAATGTACAGAACACAGTGTTCTCCACTTCCAAGAACCATCCTCCTCTTCTCCCCCAGTGCCACACGTGCCATAGTGTGAGAATATGAATGTCCGTGTGTGTGTGTGTGTGTGTGTGTGTAGGTCTCTCAAGGACATCAGTAAGAACCTCCCCTGCTTCCTCAGAAAGACCACAGCTCTTTATTACAAAGCAGAATTTCTCACTTGGATAAGATCAAGCCAAAAGTTAAGACTCTCCTATAGGATTGTTTATTCGTCTTTCCCCCCGCGCGCTGCACGCTGGTTTTGACTGTTGACTTCATATTATCCACCTAAGTAAGCCTGATGTCCAGCGCGTATCCCGCAGTGACCCTCACCGGGCCAAGAGACAGAACATTTCCATTGTTCGCAAGATCGTTTGTAACGAAGAGCGTGTGCCCGTCATGTGAAGCGGTTGTTGAGGTTTTTTTTTTATCAGACCTTTACAGTGAACAACATGGTAAAGAGAACAAAGTGTCTATATGTTGCAGCCATCATCTCTCCTCTGTCTAATGTGTAAACTCGAAAGGGACGATAAAGCGTAGGGAAGATGTTTATGATTGATAGAAAATTGGGTCAGGTCGGGAACGGAGACCCGCTGGAAACAAACAAGGTCAAAAAAAAAAATCCCCTCCAGTCCATCACTGTCTGCCCCAGACCCTGGTGGATGTTTGGTGTGACAGGTTTTTTTGATGAAAACCTCCTG